>NC_091138.1:1522727-1827272 GCF_041381155.1 Argopecten irradians | reverse complement strand
AAGGTGTTAGTGGTATACACTACAACGTTAACTCTAAGTTTATACTATACCTTTACATGTGACTGTTGTGGTGTTAAGGTGTTAGTGGTATACACTACAACGTTAACTCTAAGTTTATACTATACCTTTACATGTGACTGTGGTGTTAAGGTGTTAGTGGTATACACTACAACGTTAACTCTAAGTTTATACTATACCTTTACATGTGACTGTTGTGGTGTTAAGGTGTTAGTGGTATACACTACAACGTTAACTCTAAGTTTATACTATACCTTTACATGTGACTGTTGTGGTGTTAAGGTGTTAGTGGTATACACTACAACGTTAACTCTAAGTTTATACTATACCTTTACATGTGACTGTTGTGGTGTTAAGGTGTTAGTGGTATACACTACAATGTTAACTCTAAGTTTATACTATACCTTTACATGTGACTGTTGTGGTGTTAAGGTGTTAGTGGTATACACTACAACGTTAACTCTAAGTTTATACTATACCTTTACATGTGACTGTTGTGGTGTTATGGTGTTAGTGGTATACACTACAACGTTAACTCTAAGTTTATACTATACCTTTACATGTGACTGTTGTGGTGTTAAGGTGTTAGTGGTATACACTACAACGTTAACTCTAAGTTTATACTATACCTTTACATGTGACTGTTGTGGTGTTAAGGTGTTAGTGGTATACACTACAACGTTAACTCTAAGTTTATACTATACCTTTACATGTGACTGTTGTGGTGTTAAGGTGTTAGTGGTATACACTACAACGTTAACTCTAAGTTTATACTATACCTTTACATGTGACTGTTGTGGTGTTAAGGTGTTAGTGGTATACACTACAACGTTAACTCTAAGTTTATACTATACCTTTACATGTGACTGTTGTGGTGTTAAGGTGTTAGTGGTATACACTACAACGTTAACTCTAAGTTTATACTATACCTTTACATGTGACTGTTGTGGTGTTAAGGTGTTAGTGGTATACACTACAACGTTAACTCTAAGTTTATACTATACCTTTACATGTGACTGTTGTGGTGTTAAGGTGTTAGTGGTATACACTACAACGTTAACTCTAAGTTTATACTATACCTTTACATGTGACTGTTGTGGTGTTAAGGTGTTAGTGGTATACACTACAACGTTAACTCTAAGTTTATACTATACCTTTACATGTGACTGTTGTGGTGTTAGGTGTTAGTGGTATACACTACAACGTTAACTCTAAGTTTATACTATACCTTTACATGTGACTGTTGTGGTGTTAAGGTGTTAGTGGTATACACTACAACGTTAACTCTAAGTTTATACTATACCTTTACATGTGACTGTTGTGGTGTTAAGGTGTTAGTGGTATACACTACAACGTTAACTCTAAGTTTATACTATACCTTTACATGTGACTGTTGTGGTGTTATGGTGTTAGTGGTATACACTACAATGTTAACTCTAAGTTTATACTATACCTTTACATGTGACTGTTGTGGTGTTAGTGGTATACACTACAACGTTAACTTAAGTTTATACTATACCTTACATGTAAGTTTATACACTATAACCTTTACATGTGACTGTTGTGGTGTTAAGGTGTTAGTGGTATACACTACAACGTTAACTCTAAGTTTATACTATACCTTTACATGTGACTGTTGTGGTGTTAAGGTGTTAGTGGTATACACTACAAGTTACTTATTTTACTATACCTTTACATGTGATGTTGTGGTGTTAGTTTAGTGTATACACTACAACGTTAACTCTAAGTTTATACTATACCTTTACATGTGACTGTTGTGGTGTTAAGGTGTTAGTGGTATACACTACAACGTTAACTCTAAGTTTATACTATACCTTTACATGTGACTGTTGTGGTGTTAAGGTGTTAGTGGTATACACTACAATGTTAACTCTAAGTTTATACTATACCTTTACATGTGACTGTTGTGGTGTTAGTGGTATACACTACAACGTTAACTCTAAGTTTATACTATACCTTTACATGTGACTGTTGTGGTGTTAAGGTGTTAGTGGTATACACTACAACGTTAACTCTAAGTTTATACTATACCTTTACATGTGACTGTTGTGGTGTTATGGTGTTAGTGGTATACACTACAACGTTAACTCTAAGTTTATACTATACCTTTACATGTGACTGTTGTGGTGTTAAGGTGTTAGTGGTATACACTACAACGTTAACTCTAAGTTTATACTATACCTTTACATGTGACTGTTGTGGTGTTAAGGTGTTAGTGGTATACACTACAACGTTAACTCTAAGTTTATACTATACCTTTACATGTGACTGTTGTGGTGTAAATTTCCATCTCAGTGATGATGTTTTGTCGGCTGTAAACACGACTTTGATGATCCGATCCTCCACCTTTTCCATGGTTTCGATCTTGTCTACATCATGTCCTCGTGTTGCTTTACCTCCCTGTCCAGTCGCCTATAACAGATCAAATCATTTCCCTTACTGTAAATGTCAATACTAATTCTGGTGAAAGATAATCTTCTACATACTTCTAGGCTGGGAATAGGGACAGCTTTATTTATATATGTTTTTTTTTCATTCATTTTTGTTTGTATGGCTATATACCGTATTCGACCCAATCAGCGCCAATGTCCGTATAAGCGCGCCCCTCCCCCTTTTTGAGGCCTCAATTTCAATTGCCCATGCATAAATAAGGACCAAAATTACATAAAAAGGTATAGATTTGCAATAATTTCGACTTATTAGCACCTTTTCATTTTTATCAAGTTTTTAAGCGCCCTGGGCGCTTATTGGGTCAAATATGGTAACGATTTTCTCTGTGTGATTGTTTTTATGACTTTATTAGAATCTGTCCAAAACAATAAAATTTGATGACATGATGGAATCTCAGTGACAGCATTTTAATGAATATTTTTAAAACAATATCATATATGCTGGTAATTTAATAATACCATAATATTTTATCTTTAGGTGATGGAAATATTATGGATACAAATCATTAGTTTACATTTGGTTTTGAAATACTTTATTTTTTGTGAATGAGGATATACAAAACCCATTATATAATTAATGTTCAATTAGAGTTGGCTGTGAACATTTATATATATGTACCTATTAACTTTGGCAGAAAATAAAAAGGTTCAGTTGAGTAAAAAGATTTAATATCTATTTGAGCTTTGAAAAAGTCTTTATTCATTCTCATTGTCTCAATAAATCTGGGACTGTAACTGGCAATGTGATATCTTATCTACTCTTTGATTCTGAGTTCCTAAGTTTCAATGAAGGGGTAGATAATTAGGGGTGTAACAATACATCAGACTATCAATATATTGCGATTGTATGCCTCTCAACTCGATCAATCGATGGCAATTTCAAAAAGTTGATTACAAACGCCGATAGTACGCCAAACTATCGATAGTTTCAATTAGTCAGATATCTTTCTGTAACTTGGACTAAAATCATGTACTCACAGAGGTTTCATTCAGTAACAGACTAACAGTCACGATAGAATGTCACTTTTTCATGCTTTTCAATCAAAACGCAAACACTGGCAATGTCAACGTTCTCAATCACGATCTTCATTGCGTCTGAGTTGGTACTGACGCTAGCAGGTAAAGGGAAGTAACTCTAAACCAATACTGCACTAGATATACCTCATGGCAGCCAATTCATTGACCGGATTGTAATCGAATTCAGAGTGCAATACTATCACAATACTATTGCAATTGTATTCTGCAATAGTTAAACTATCGCAACAGTGTTTCCCTCGATAACAATAGTATTGCAATAGTTAAAATTGTAGGCGATAGTCACCCCTATAGATAATCAAGGATTTGAAATTTTCTAAAATCCCTATCAAAACCACATCAGGGTCTAGTAACCTGTATGTTGTAGATGTATGCACTTTTAATATTTTGAGATAATCATAAATAATTTTAACTAATTATGGTCTAATAAACAATTTTTAACTCACCTGACAAAAGATTCTATACAACGGCACGGAAGCGAAGCCCATCCCCAACATGAAAAGGAATATTGACATGATATAAAGTGTGACTGTTTTCCTTTCCTCTTGCTGTTGAAACCGTCCTTGGGAGGTTCTCGAGACACACCTGATGATAACATACTGAGATGGACGGGGGCATTGTTCAATAACTATTGTTTGTAATAATTTATATGCACCAAAATTTGTATTTGACTTAGGAATGAGATTAACAGGTCTTGAATGAGATAATGCTCTGAATGGATAAGTTTTAGTCCTCGACTGTTGTAGAATATTTGCTAGGAGACATGGTCGATGATGTGTTTCCAAAGTTCTTAATCTACAAACCAGACGAGCAACTAGTGACATGACTGCTTTTTTGCCTGAAACTGGTCTTCAAAACAAACCTGAAAATAAAACCATAAAAATAAAGAATATCTTTCACTGGTGCCATGATTACATATTATAAAACAATCTAAAAAGCATACACAAGTGTCCATAGAAAATTGCTGGTAGTAACTGTATGTAGTTGTGTATTGTGGATTACTGCTAACATCATGTTTAACAATACCTGGTACCTATAACTTTGAATTTAACACTCGCCAACTGGCCAAATGCATGTTGATTTTTGAAATGGCGAGTTGAAAACTATTGTACTTGCAATTTTTGGCAAGTGAGTGCATTAGTTGTTATTACATCTATATATACAGTCAGAGAATCAGATGTTCAAACATGGTATTTTTTTACGTACCATACATGTACATGTACAGACCTTGAGACATTGACTTATTTCATGACATTTAGTCTACTTTTAAGACTATCAATTCTGCTGTTCATTTTGTGAGCTTAGACAATAATAAACGCGAGTGACACTTAAATCATAAAACTAGTTTTCATTTGCACAAAATGCCACATTCTGAAAATAAATTGTTGTTACAATATATACTAGAGTGATGCTAAAATGTTCCAACATTTATTATTTACTATTACCTACAATAAATAAATATAATAAATGTCAATGAATTTGGTTGCTTTCAATTTTACTTTTAAGGCGGCAAACAAATTTCTGATTTGGCGAGTTGAAATTTTACCAACTTGCCGAAAATGTATAGTGGCTCAAAAAATTAAATTCTACCCCTGAAAGTCATTGGCATGTCGGGTCAACAACCAAGTTTCAAGTTTCAGGAGTCAGTTTTGAGCGGAAGCATTTTCTTCTTCAGAAATGTTTTTTTCGAACGAGTCTTGACTAAGCCTTCATAAGCTATGTATCAAATACTGCAGGTCAGTCATGATTTATACATGAAATAATAACTTTAACAAACGGCCGAAGTGGTTATTCCGAATAAATGAAAACAGCCTCGTTCTGCCATTTTAACTCTGATCAAACTCTCAAAATACAAAGGTTCTGAAAAAGACCTACACCTTCCGTATAAAATCTATATTTAGCATTCTCAAGTAAAAGCCCTGCATGTTTGTCTGCCCGAGTTAAAACGACCTGAGAGTTTCAAGTGGAAGGCAGTCTCAGTGATAGTGCTCTTTATTTCAAGCGTTCAAGTGATTTTGTCCACCTTGCAATATAATCAGCTGACCAAAACGGTATATCTAAAGGTTTGGAACAAGGATATCGTGTGAATATATGAATAGAAAATAAACAGAAAATTTGGCTCCGTTATCGCCATCAATTGCACTTTTTAACATTGCATAATTAATGGTTACTGAAACATCTGACTGCACCATTTAAGGCCTTGCCTTCTGACATTTAGCGACAAATAAACATGTGCCCAACCTGTAGGGGGAGATAATATAGTATTAGATTTCTACTATGAAAAACATATGACTCTATAACTTTGGGTTTAGCGACTAATCTAGTGCTTACCTTGCAATTTTGTATCTGGTTGTTATCATGAAACATAAACATTAATGTCTAATTAGATGTTATTTGGACATTTTAGTGCATACAGTACAGTATATATAATATTGGTTGTGTAACAAACTTTCAGCTAACTTTACATTGTCAATTCAATTTCCAATTTGAAAGACATAACTGCATTGCTGTTTTATTATATCAACCAAATATGTAGTCTATCAGGAAACCATATTGCTTCTCGTTCAGAGCAGCGTATTGCGTATATATATATAGCTACTAACAAACTAGTGGTATTGGACTATTCGGGTTATGTAAGTTGTAACAACCGCTTAATGGTGTTAAAACATCATCGTATTATCAAAACATCGCCATATCTCACAAAACACTTTAATCTCGTTGGAACATCAGAAATCATAGCGATAGTTTTTCATAAAAAAAATATTTCATTGCTTTTTGTTTTTACTTGAAACACTTAACCTTACCTTCTTACACATTCGTTCCAAAGGGCGCAGCCATTTTTATTTGGCCGGAAGTCAAACAACATATATAATAATAGACTAACCGATAACGTACATATTCCGGAAAAGTGACCCGTGACCGTTTTCGATAACAGTTTGACTGCTTGGACCTAGTTGTTCATTTATGAATTAAAAACGGATCGGTGATTTTATATTGTTTTTAGACGAGTCTTGACAACGCCCTCACAGGCATGTATGAAAAATGCAGATCCGTCAGGATTTATACATGAAATAATGACTTTAACCAGCGGTCGAACCGGTTGTTTCGAACAAACGAAAAAGGACCGAAAGATTTTTTTTTGTTTACTCGGTGGTAATGTTTCTTTTTTTTTCTCGTCCAAACCTTTGATTGTTCGGGCGCAAACATATTGATGGAAATATTTCATGAACTCTGCTTAAAATATCTGACCAAATCAGAGATTTAGGTAGTCCAGAGACTTAGATATTATATCTAAGTCTCTGGGTAGTCTCTAAAATTATGTACAGTAAATAGTCTGTAGTATCTTTCAGCCTAACTCAGTTGTACATTGTAAACGATATTACATGTAAAGAAATTTTACTTTACTATAATAAAATGGGAAGCTCTGTCAAATGTTTTCATATAGGTGAAACGTCATTATCTCTACGAGTTGCGTCCCTTCAAATATCATGTATGCCTTTGGTATGCTTTGACAGTAAAGGTAGTTTAGATTACTTAAACAAATTTTCGTATCTTAAATCTACCAATGCGTGTGTCGGTATTTATAAATGTTTACCAGGTAAAGTATTGTATTAATCAATCACAACAATGTAGCATATTTGGTTTATCAAAAATATGTTTAGTCACATGAAAAGATCCTAATTGAATAAAGACAAATCTAAAAGGAGAAAATAAACTTTCCTTTATAATGAAAAATACGATCAGGAAACACATGGATATTGAAATTCTTTTCTTAATGCTACTACTGTGCTTGCCAACTGTAATTAACTATCTAAATCTCTGTCAACTATAACTGCATTTGTCTACCCCTGACGGTACAAACAAGTCAAAATGTACACTACAAAATAAAAAAAGAAGTTTAACAATGGAAGAACGAATATTACCGATTTAATTTTATCGTCTTTCCGTTTTGTAAAAACGAAGTAGTATTTTTGTCACGATGGGTTTGTGTCCATCATATAATACGGTAATGAAGCAAATACAGTGTATATAAATCAAACGAAATCAGCAACGCATGTGAGCGACATTTTGACAAAATACGTAAGCCGTAATGCGACAAGAAATAAATCAAACGAAATAAGCAACGCATGTGAGCGATATTGTGACAAAATACGTAAGCCGTAATGCGACAACAAATAAGTCAAACGAAATAAGCAACGCATGTGAGCGATATTGCGACAAATACATAAGCCATAATGCGACAACGAATTTAAAAAATAAAGCGAATTTTTAATTAGCACGAAAGATTGCCATATCTTAGACAATAGCAGATGCGTATTTTGATGCGTCACGTGCATGACATCTGGTCTATTCGAGCTGACATGCAAATGCTTTCCTCCGTAATAATTCCGCTACAATATTACCAAGCTACTTCTAAGAAATAATGGCCATCTTAAGTTGAAGCCTTATGCTAAAGTGAACATATTCACTTTCTTTTAAAGTTCGTTGTTCATTAGGTAACCATTCTCTTAAACCACTGAAATAGAGATCTAATTCATCAAAGTCGTTTTTAAAAGCATTTGATATACCACTAAGTCTCGATTAATACAGACTCGTGTCAAACAAATGTCTATCAAATTATCAGAGTTCGTTAAAATTTCATATTACAACACTTAGCATAAGATTCTATTGAGAAAATATGATGACAAAACTTGGAAGTGACGTCATAATTACATGTGACGTCACAATGTTGTTATAACTGTAAGTTGAAAAGAACACGCACCAAACATATATCTTTAGCAGAATCAATCATAGCTGTCTATGAAGGACAGAAGATAGCAAAGATGTCCTTTATAGACAAATGTCTTTTATACGGAGGCTTATTTTGAATTTGATAAACGGGGTTGGAAGATGATGATTTCCTTTTTATAGACAGGTGCCCTTCATACATTGGTTAATAAATAGTAAATTACACCAAATAAGGTTGACGAGTTTGTCCGCCTTTATAGACAAGTCTCCCAATATAGCAGGTCAGAAACACAGGGACCTGGCACGATTTTTTTTAAAACCAACAGCATACATAGAGCTCTATGCATATATGTTTCTTTATAGCGTCATCTGGAAAATCCTGTTGATATTACTTCTTTGACCCATATATAGATCTATATATGTATACTGTTGGTTAAGAAATTTCGTGCCAGGTCCCTGTGGTTAGAAACAATACACTTGGCAACTTTTACTTGTATGGTAATTTTCAGCTACTTACAATTGACAGCCAATAATATATAGATACATGTACGTATTCTACTTAAACCTATATAGCATAGGTACTGTATCTGAAAAAAAGTTTTGACAGCGTTAATCATATTCAATAGCATAAAACCCCGCGGTTTCCTGTATTGCTCATGATTTCCGCTGTTTATATATATAGCTCCCAATAAGCCCGTATTCTAGTGGTAAAATTTATTTGGCCTACGCCTACATATACGTCGACAACAGTAGCCTACAACCCAAGTTAGCGAGTTTTGTACCCTCCCTTATTAATCGACCAATCAAATCACTCGACTTCATTCAGCGCTTAAAAAAACATGGGATCAAGATGGCTGACGTGAACTCTGTCGTGGAGGAAAAAGTGAAGTTTAGAGATGGAAAAAAGGTATATACACATTGTTGATTTTATATCCTGGTGTATTGTTGACTGTTTATCGGTGAATTGTTTTATTACCATCGATTGTGCCCTTTGTTTTACAGTGGAAGGCACGCTGGTGTGTACTGAAGAAACCGTCTCCTGTGGCTGGTGAGTACGGTTTGTTTACAATCTAAAAACGAAGTTTATGGAAAAATATAAACTTACTTAACTAGGTTATTGTTTTCATATCAACATGAATCTCGCATTGAATCGGTAACCGCGGCAATAAGTTAACTTCCTCATATATCTGTTGTTTTAGCATTTAGAGTGCTAACAATAGAAAAGTTGACTAGAGTTGTGACAACTGTCAGATTCCTAACAGCTGTGTCTAATATAAACAGACTTTGTTACAGACTCAGTATATGATTAGTATGACAGTCAGGCGTTTTGTACTTAATGACCCTGACATAATCTTTTTTTATATATTTTATTATATCCTATTTTATGTCAATGTTTCAAATGGGCACAGTAATGTGATTTGTCCATTTCTAAAAGTAATGAAAAAATATTATGTTGTTTTCAAGGAATAGAAGTAATATTCATACAGCCAAGAAATATATGCTTCACATAACTGCAGGCCACTGAGTATACTTGCATGTATGAGCTTACAGATTAACAACTATAATTGATTATATGAGATGAAAGTATTTTTGTTTTGAAAAATCTACATGAAAGCGTGGTTGAAGCAGTTGCCTAGGTGTAAATCCATTACTGCCTTTCACTGTGAAGTGTATATATACAGAGTTTTGATAGAAGATCAAAGGTTTTACCTTTTTGTTTTGTTGGAATTGAGGGTTTCAGATAAATAGAGAGTTATCTTTGATCTAGTCTAGCTCTTCAGTTGCATCAATTTACTAGTTATACATAGTCTATAATTGAGATTCCTCGTCAAATGTACATGTATTTCTTCTTCTTCCTGCCTGAAATGAATTGCATCTCTTCTTTGAGGGACAAGAGGTATTTTTAAAAAGAGAAGAGACAAATAATGCTTACATCCTTAATTTCCTTCCTTACACTCTCCCCTCCCTTGTGTAAACACCCTTCCCTCCCTTACACTCTTTCCTCCCTTTTTTGCCCAGAGCTCTCAACAATTAAACAGATACAAACATTACAAAATCAACCCTGATTTAGGTATATCTCTGCTGATCTTCCAATGCTTGAAACAAGGTTTGGTCTAGTGCTGTGTGGTGCACCGAAAATTTTGGTTTAGTGTTCATCCACAGTGTTCCAATATAAGTATTATGTAATGTAACTCCTGACTTTGCCAAATGCTCAGATATACATTATTGTATATTCGCTATTTAATATTGTTCCTATAGCTTCATGTTTAATTGTTTATTAATTCTTTATTTCTTTTTATTTCTTTTGTTGGGACTGAAGTAAAGGTGTTTTATCTTGTCATTATGAGAGTTAACGTTGTTATCAATGACTGGCTGACAAAATAATCCAAAGTGAAAGAAATACTGAATTATAAGTACTATAAGCAGTTTACTAGTAATAATTTATATTCAATTCGAAAATATTCGAACCAAGAGACTCAAAATTGAACTCGCTTCGATTCGAATAAATGTGATTAGTCCCAGCCCTAGTTTGGTCACTGCAGGCACCCTCAAATGTGATCATGAGAGGAGCAGAAAAATTAAAAGCCTGACAGGATTTTAATGCACTATAACCCATGGCAACTATAAAACTTCTAAAATTGGCCAACCTTTGATTGGCATATGTATTGTTTCAGCTTTATCAATATTTATATAATTATAAGCTTTTATCAATCCTAATTAATCAGTTCACTCAATCCTAGTGTACTGGTGCCAACATTAGTTATTAGTTATTTGTTTAACATGTTCTTTAGGAAGGAAATCTAAGCTCATTAAGGTTTAGAAGATTTTCAATTTATGAATACAAACACACACCCCTCCCTCCTCCTTCCCCCCTCCCACTCCACCACCACCACAATCTGGTCTTCTAAATTGTCTCATTTGGGACAAGAGTGTGGTTTTCCCAGCTGGCCTAGTATCTGTTGTTTATGTTACTTGTCTATATCATTTAATTAACTTAATTTTGATTGGTGCCATGATTTAAATTTGTGTTTGATTATATCTGCCTTATTTGTTTATTCCTTACTGTCATTATGCTAGATCCCTTTCTGATAGTGTGCAGT
This sequence comes from Argopecten irradians, assembly GCF_041381155.1. Classification (NCBI taxonomy): domain Eukaryota; kingdom Metazoa; phylum Mollusca; class Bivalvia; order Pectinida; family Pectinidae; genus Argopecten; species Argopecten irradians. The sequence goes on along the minus strand of NC_091138.1, from coordinate 1,815,919 downwards.
GTCTGTAATAGGTTATTATAATATTATAAGTGCAGTATATAGATACTCACATTTCACTAGATATTCTTTATTCTTTTGTGGATTTGACCAAGTAGTGTAGAAATAATAGTTACAGAGATACAATAAATTGTAAATCAAAGAGTCAAAAATGTGAGATAGATAGGGATTTACTTGGTGTGAAATAGATAGAGATTTACTTGGTGTGAAATATATAATAGATAGAGATTTCTTGGTGTGACACAGGTTATATAAGAGAGCTTCTCAAGAGGGCGTGGAACAGGGTGTAGATAATGGACATTCCTGAGGGTGTGTAAAGAAGAGATCTCATATACAGGATGTGAGAGATTTTCTTACCAGTTTGTTTGTACTAAATTAGAAATGCAGTATTATATTAAAATCATGTATTGATCATCTAGCAGTTTGTTACTGTAGTTTTGAAAAATTGCTTTTGAGATGAAATGTGTGAATTGGGATTTTGTTACTTTTTCAGTTATTACAAGAAATTAGTGGAGAAATTCTCTCATTCTGATCTATTTTAGCTATACTCAGAAAAGTTGAAGACTTGCAGGGTTCTTATAATTAGGATCTTACCCGCATTCCAGTCAACATTGATGACAATATATCTTCTGATGAATTGTTGATTACCTTCATTAGGGAAGAGTCATGTGACAGACTTTATTGTCTTTGGCTCCCTGCTACAGGATCCCTATGGTCCTTAGATTTAAACCGTCTGATGGGTATAAATCACTATATATGGCTAATTAAGGCCAGCAGTGATGCTAGACTGCATCTCTAATTAGAGAACTTCACACAATAAATTCAAAGAGAAGACAGTAGATTGGGCACCAGCTCTAGCTATATTTTCAGTACAAATGTGTTTTCAGTGAATATGTATGATTCCAATCCTAATTTTCATACTATGGGGAGATAATCTTCCAATTCTAAAAATACAAACAACATTTGACATTTTTTTGTCCAAATACTGTACTTACCATCAAATACTAATCCTTAAGATAAATCATTGTAATTTGAAATTTAAAAATGAGTTGTAGTGTGATATATAGTTTTAGTGGTTTTTAGTGAATTTTTTACATGTGTAATTATTATAAATGAAATCTGTGTATCATTTATCATGGTATATTGCTGTAACCAACAGTGATGTAACTGTGATTCAGTCTGACAAGCTACATGGGCAGTTCTGGTTTGTGTTCCTAGAGATCTGTTAATTATAATCTCTCCTGTCATCTTCCACTGGTCATTGGTGGACCGCAGCACCACATCTCAGGAGGTTGACTGTACCAAGGTTTATCTTGTGTGACCATCAGTAGACTCCACAAACACACACTGATACAGATCAGTTATATTTCATGGGAAACGCTAATATACTGCATGAAGGCTTGAAATATGTCTTGTTTTATCATAATCATGAAATTCAATCAGCAGAGAATGTCTCTGGCTAAAAGATTAAGATATTGAAAGTTTATAACCTGAAATTGTTTGTTATATCACCCCAATCTATATAACATTCCAAGAAAGTATCAGGAAATGTCCAAGTGAGAGGGATTCATTAATGTTTACTTTGATATTTGACCCACCCAGTATCAAAGTGTTGGTGTTTTTTGATGAGTGTGGTTTTGTGTACCTAATATACATTACATAACAAACCATCATGTTAAGTGGAGTTTTCCTCTCTGGATGCAGCTGTAACGGATCTGCACCATACCATTTTTACTGGTGAATGGTTTAATCTGATGATCGCTACATCAGCCACTTCTCGTATTCACAGTGAACCATTTTACTTGTGAATGGTTCAATCTGATGATCACTACATCAGCCACCTCTCATATCCACAGTGAACCACTTTTACTTGTGAATGGTTCAATCTGATGATCACTACATCAGCCACCTCTCGTATCCACAGTGAACCGTTTTTATTTGTGAATGGTTCAATCTGATGATCGCTACATCAGCCACCTCTCATATCCACAGTGAACCGTTTTTACTTGTGAATGGTTCAATCTGATGATCGCTACATCAGCCACCTCTCATATCCACAGTGAACCACTTTTACTTGTGAATGGTTCAATCTGATGATCGCTACATCAGCCACCTCTCGTATCCACAGTGAACCACTTTTACTAGTGAATGGTTCAATCTGATGATCACTACATCAGCCACCTCTCGTATCCACAGTGAACCACTTTTACTTGTGAATGGTTCAATCTGATGATCACTACATTAGCCACTTCTCGTATCCACAGTGAACCATATTTACTGGTGAATGGTTCAATCTGATGATCCCTATATGACAGTTGAAAAATGAGAATTAAAGTATCATCAGAAGAGTTCAGAGAAAGCAATAAAGTAATTAGTTAACAATAGTGAAAGGACCAGGACACACACAGAGATAGGTTTCAAAGGAGAGAGAGTGTGGGAGTAAGGATGGAAGACTCACAGAGGACAATGGTGTGTGGAAGCATGGTCAATTTAGTTAAAGCCATTGATGGTTTCAAACAAGGTCCAGAGACAGCATATGGTCACCTAAGACTTCAAAAGGATAGATGTAGACCCGCCTCCAGATAGATAAACTAGCCAATAGAAATAGTAGATTTTGTCAGAGTAAAAGTAGAAGTTTAGTCATGTAGCATATAAGGGATAGGAGAGAAATAAAAGAGAGAGAATTGAAGTGAGAGACATAAGTTGAAGGTTAAGATTGAGAAGTTGTGGTCAGAATTGGACAGAGAATTATAGAGTATCCAGAGTTTGAATAAAAGGAAGTGGAACCAACAAAGTGTTGAGTGTGTATCTCAAGTAAGGACAGCAACAACGACACCCCAAAGTAAATGGTGATATGCCCCCAAAATAAACGGTGATACCTACATCAGCCACCTCTCGTATCCACAGTGAACCATTTTTACTTGTGAATGGTTCAATCTGATGATCGCTACATCAGCCACCTCTCGTATCCACAGTGAACCGTTTTTACTAGTGAATGGTTTAATCTGATGATCGCTACATCAGCCACCTCTCGTATCCACAGTGAACCACTTTTACTAGTGAATGGTTCAATCTGATGATCGCTACATCAGCCACCTCTCGTATCCACAGTGAACCACTTTTACTAGTGAATGGTTCAATCTGATGATCGCTACATCAGCCACCTCTCTCGTATCCACAGTGAACCGTTTTTTCCACAGTGACTAGTGAATGGTTTAATCTGATGATCGCTACATCAGCCACCTCTCGTATCCACAGTGAACCACTTTTACTAGTGAATGGTTCAATCTGATGATCGCTACATCAGCCACCTCTCGTATCCACAGTGAACCATTTTTACTTGTGAATGGTTCAATCTGATGATCGCTACATCAGCCACCTCTCGTATCCACAGTGAACCATATTTACTAGTGAATGGTTCAATCTGATGATCGCTACATCAGCCACCTCTCGTATCCACAGTGAACCATATTTACTAGTGAATGGTTCAATCTGATGATCGCTACATCAGCCACCTCTCGTATCCACAGTGAACCACTTTTACTAGTGAATGGTTCAATCTGATGATCGCTACATCAGCCACCTCTCGTATCCACAGTGAACCATATTTACTAGTGAATGGTTCAATCTGATGATCGCTACATCAGCCACCTCTCGTATCCACAGTGAACCATTTTTACTAGTGAATGGTTCAATCTGATGATCGCTACATCAGCCACCTCTCGTATCCACAGTGAACCACTTTTACTAGTGAATGGTTCAATCTGATGATCGCTACATCAGCCACCTCTCATATCCACAGTGAACCATTTTTACTTGTGAATGGTTCAATCTGATGATCGCTACATCAGCCACCTCTCGTATCCACAGTGAACCACTTTTACTAGTGAATGGTTCAATCTGATGATCGCTACATAAAACGGTGTATCACTTTATTGGCCGAGGTTAACAGTAGGTTTTTTGGGCGTGTTAATGTAGATAAAACACATTGACTTGTCTGGTGTACAGGAATGGAACTCGACACCTACAATCTGACTTTCCTGTGTATCAGTCAGATTTCATCTGTCAGTCAGGATGGCATGAAAAAATTCTCTTATCGAGAAACTAATCTGTGTAAAGATTATGTCAGGCCAAATCAAGTGGCGAACTGACTCAAAACATATGCTGATAGCACTTCAATGCATGATCTAATCTGGGTTATCCCTGATTTGATATATAGATATCTCAATTCCAAAATTTAATGTATGTAAGTAAAATGTGATGAAATTGTCAAGACCTCAAAGATTTCCATTTGATCTATATCACTATTATGTAAGATAAACTTGAGCCACTGGATAAGGAAATGATTATATACAGGAATATAATTATCAGATTTTATATTACATCTAAATCTATTCTGAATTCACCATTAGTCAAAAATACTTGTCTTTGATGTACTGAAAGTGAATTGTTTTAGTCAAAAATACTTGTCTTTGATGTACTGAAAGTGAATTGTTTAAAAGCAATGTATGTCAATGTATAACACAAATGAAAGGGGTGATTCATGCATTATCTTCAGGTTATTTAGGGGGGAGGCTTTGGGACGGGGAGAGGTTACACAATAGAATGAAAATGAAATAGAGTTGTTTGGGGAGGAGGGGGGGGGGCTTTGGGACGGGGAGAGGTTACACAATAGAATGAAAATGAAATAGAGTTGTTTGGGGAGGGGGGGAGGCTTTGGGATGGGGAGAGGTTACACAATAGAATGAAAATGAAATAGAGTTGTTTGGGGAGGGGGGGGGGCTTTGGGATGGGGAGAGGTTACACAATAGAATGAAAATGAAATAGAGTTGTTTGGGGAGGGGGGGAGGCTTTGGGATGGGGAGAGGTTACACAATAGAATGAAAATGAAATAGAGTTGTTTGGGGAGGGGGGGGGCTTTGGGATGGGGAGAGGTTACACAATAGAATGAAAATGAAATAGAGTTGTTTGGGGAGGGGGGGCTTTGGGATGGGGAGAGGTTATAAATTACACAATAGAATGAAAATGAAATAGAGTTGTTTGGGGAGGGGGGAGGCTTTGGGATGGGGAGAGGTTACACAATAGAATGAAAATGAAATAGAGTTGTTTGGGGAGGGGGGGGGGGGCTTTGGGATGGGGAAGGTTACACAATAGAATGAAAATGAAATAGAGTTGTTTGGGGGAAGGGGGGCTTTGGGATGGGGAGAGGTTACATAATGGAATGAAAATGTAATAGAGTTGTTTGGGGAGGGGGGGGGGCTTTGGGATGGGGAGAGGTTACACACTTGCTAAATAGAGATGTTTGGGGATGGGGGGGATGGGGAGAGGTTACACAATGGATGCAAATGAAATAGAGTTGTTTGGGGAGGGGGGGGGCTTTGGGATGGGGAGAGGTTACACACTGGCTAAATAGAGATGTTTGGGGATGGGGGGGGGCTTTAGGAGGGGGAAAAGTTACAACACAGCCATGTTAAAACACCTTCTCTCTATATCTTAGCACAACTTCTTATGACAAGACAATGGCAAGACAGCTGTTCTTCATGTCACAATAAATATTGACAGCCTGTACTTATAAGTTGAGTATATATATATGTATATTTAGTAGATACTGACTGTTGGTCTGTGGTTTTTCTGTGAGTCTTGTGGTTTTCTGTGAGTCTTGTGGTTTTCTGTGAGTCTTGTGGTTTTCCTGAAATGATTCTGGCCAAATTTATAATTGACCAATGGTTTGATAGAACTATTCAATGACTTCCTAGCTAGTTCAAAAAGAACTGAAAAGATTGAGATGTGGCACAACAAGAACCTACTGTGTCATTGTTACATGTATATGTACATCATGAATGTAAACAAATGTCAGCTCATGTGTTTGACTGCTTGATAAAAGTAACGTTCTATTAACAGTCAGGATCTTGATTAAATTAATGTTCTATTAACAGTCAGGATCTTGATTAAATTAACGTCCTATTAACAGTCAGGATCTTGATTAAATTAACGTCCTATTAACAGTCAGGATCTTGATTAAATTAACGTCCTATTAACAGTCAGGATCTTGATTAAATTAACGTCCTATTAACAGTCAGGATCTTGATTAAATTAACGTCCTATTAACAGTCAGGATCTTGATTAAATTAACGTCCTATTAACAGTCAGGATCTTGATTAAATTAACGTCCTATTAACAGTCAGGATCTTGATTAAATTAACGTCCTATGAACAGCCAGGATCATTATAAAGGACGGCCTTCCATATATCCAGTACTAGTGTGTTGCATTTGTAACCTGTGTATGGAATACATTTCACAATACATGTATAACATAACACATGGCTATTGGCTTATAGTTATATGTGAATGTTCAGTTAATGTATGTAAATTAAATGAAGGAATTCCTTCATTCCACAAAGTGACAAAGTAAATCAGATCTACTGAATACAAGCAGCTGGCTTTACACAATTTATATCTGTCTTTGATGTCTAAGTGAGAATTACACAAAAATGTCTTTGATGTTGAGATAGGTCACACGTCAACTTGATATCAGGCAGTCTAATGGTGCTGGTATGTAACAGAGCCAACCTTATTTCAATATCTATCTGAACATGTTAATTATGCAAGCATGTGTATGTAGATAATGATTTACATGATCAGATGTGGTCACATGATAAAATATATATGTATATGGATTTCTAGGTCATGTGCTACTCACGCTGGCCTCTTTTGGTAGTGGAATATTTTCTGGGTTATTGTATCAGTAATTCCATTGTTGTTTTGACTCACAATCTGTAGCCTTGGTCTAATTTATTATACATAATTTACTTTCCATGTCATTTTTTTGGTGAGGATTTCTCTGTTACCTTACAAATATCCTACCAGAATGGATTTCAAACTCACGATCATGTCACTTGTCCTGTGACAAATGCTCAGTCAAACCATTGCAAGCTTCCTCAGTATTGGGTGAAATGTGTAAAATAGAAAATAAAGTACCAGGACTTTAACCTCCCTTTAACATTTTAATGGGTTCATATCCAGGTATGTTTTTTAATGTGTACAGATTTTCCAATTTTCCTGCCTTAGACTGGCAGTAGAGGTTTAAACAGATTTGTATTACACTGTAGAGATTTACAGTCCAGCCACTAACAGAGCTAATAAGCTGATTCATGCCAGACTTTATCCCTCCCTACACCGATGTTTTAATGATGTTCAAAAATTTGAGTAGTCTGCCGTGGATTTGGCTGTGAATATGTTTCCATTTATTTCTCTTGAATCTGTCATGAACCATATGGCTCTATACATCCCTGGGTGATTGTTTGATGTAGCTTTTCCTTCCCACAACGGCCTGTAATCTCTCCATATAGTAATCACTAATTATGATTTACTAGTTGTCTATTTACAAAATCAAACACTTTCTCATAACATCATTTATGTTTGACAAGATCAGACGGAGAAATGTGATAAAGTAAATGTGAACAATCAGTAGTAGCTGATCATTGAATTGAAAAAAATACAGTTGTGTATATGCTGGAGTATAAAAGCGATGAGTTATAAGGCATTTGTTGTTCTGTATAGATATACTACAGAGATCCATTGTCTATCTGGCTCGCTACAAAACATTAACGGTTTTCTGGGAACTCGAAATAGAAACCTAGGTCATTATGGTACAGATGATTTCTGATAAAAGTATCCGAAAGAGAACTATTAATGCACCAAGTATGATGGATGGTTTTTAGGTCAAACAGATGCATGACTCTGAGATTCTGATTCTATAAATCTGGCTTTTCTAAATCTGGTACTTAAAAGGGTTGGCCCTCATGTTAGGTATAGTGATGTCGAAAAAAGACAGGAAATCAAGATTTACATATACCACAGGAATGCTGCCCTCCGGCATTTACAAATGTTCATTCAGAAAAATACACATACCAAATTGTAGAAAACATGTTGTGGCAGTCAAATGATTGATATTTTTTATGCAAATTTACTACACCTCAAAGAGCATTAATGTATATATATTTTCCTGATACGATGTCTACAAGATGTCTTGTAGACGATTGTTGTTAATATTCAGGAGGGTGACATTGCAAGCTTTTGTCATGTTACTGTGTAGTTATGAGAGACTACTTAAAGTACTGAATTCAATTCATAAATTTTTCAAATATTTTAGCTTCAGTTCATGAGCAATCAAATTATATGCAGGAAAAAAATTGTAGTTGGATGTTTGATTTCCGTGGATATTTTATATAAAAATTAATATTATACATATATGTAGTCTTGATTCATGTATATTGTATGGTGCTTCATTGTTCTCTTGGTCATTAACGAGATGAGACTTGTAGCTATTGTGGTGTAAATTGTGAGAAGGTAACATTTCTCTGATAATATCTATATATGATTGGTATCATTCTTTTTATATGCATTATTTGAAAAACTTATGGAATGTTTTCCGTACCAGTACTTACAAACTCACTGACATGGAACATTTAACCATCAAAATATTCAAAAATGTACATAAAATGGTAAGATAAATTGTCTGATAACAAAAATGACCAACAAATTGTCAGGATCTCACATGAGTGGCCATGGGTATGCATTATAAAATTTATTAGACAAGTTCAATAATTTAAGCTTTTAGATACATTTCATATTGCACAGTCAAGAGTGTAAGATTCTATTTATCACATAACTGCTGATAATGATATATAATACCGATGGAAATATTCTTTCTATTAAGTACAGACAAAATCCAGCTTGGATATAACATTTCCATTGACTGCAACATTAAAATTACATCACATATTTCAATTGACTGATGTCAAATTTACATGTGACAACACATACTGTATTCGACCCAATAAGTGCCCAGGGTGTTTGAAATATTAAAAAATGAAAAGGTGCTAATAAGGCGAAATTATTGCAAATCTATACAGTTTTGTGTAGTTTTGGTCTTTGTTTATGCGTGGACAATTGAAATTGAGGCCTCAAAAAGGGGGAGGGGCGCTTATAGGGACATGGGAGCTTATTGGGTCGAATACGGTAGTTGTACAATAGTGTAATATTACACATGTCTTATGATATTTATGGCATAGCCATATATATGACATCATGGCTGAATGGGTCAGTTATGTAGAAGCGTGTTGCATGTGCACAATTGTCCAGTGTAGTAGTCCTAATAGGTTTGATTGTCTGACAAGGGAATCTAGATACAGAAGTTTAGTACACTTGTACAGGTGTTTAGAGATGATTGGATGGGATCTGGAGATTAGTGGGATGGATTAAGAGATTAGTGGGATGGATTAAGAGATAAGTAGGACAGATTTCCTTACACCATCTTCATCAATTACAGGAACAGGCCGCTACATCAGGAAGTTGTTTGGGTTAGGACTGGTAATCAGATAGTCCTACTTTGTACATGTTAAATAAACAACACAGATCTATAATAGACAACACTTTTATCAACATTGTGGGGGTTTCTCACAAATAATATACTTTTTACATCTGTCAATCATTGCGGTTTAGGGTGGTAGCTACTGGTGGTATACAATGATACTGAAGTAACAAAATGTTTAGTTGGGGGGGGATAAGGTCATTATATGTCTGGGAGTCATGTCTACAATAAAGCCAGTGTCGGGTATTACCATGTTAAATACAGACTTATAATAAATAGACATATTATAAAGCACAAACAAATCATTCTAATTATTGTCTTCATTAGTGTATTGTTTACCATCATATACCTCCATTACTGTGACATTTTTTTTTACACTGCTATATCCTCCAATACTTTGACATTAAGTTATTTTCTTACCATTCATTATATAACCTCCATTACTGTGACATCATTTAAGTTTATTTCTTTCCTTTCAATTACCCTCCAATTATCTTTGACATTTTAGTTATTTTCTTACCATCATATACCTCCATTACTGTGACATTTAGTTATTTCTTACCATCATACCCTCCATTACTATGTGACATTTAGTTATTTCTTTACCATCATATCCTCCATTACTGTGACATTTAGTTATTTTCTTACCATCATATCCTCCATTACTGTGACATTTAGTTATTTTTACCATCATATCCTCCATTACTGTGACATTTAGTTATTTCTTACCATCATATCCTCCATTACTGTGACATTTAGTTATTTCTTACCATCATATCCTCCATTATTACTGTGACATTTAGTTATTTCTTACCATCATATCCTCCATTACTGTGACATTTAGTTATTTCTTACCATCATATCCTCCATTACTGTGACATTTAGTTATTTCTTACCATCATATCCTCCATTACTGTGACATTTAGTTATTTCTTACCATCATATCCTCCATTACTGTGACATTTAGTTATTTCTTACCATCATATCCTCCATTACTGTGACATTTAGTTATTTCTTACCATCATATCCTCCATTACTGTGACATTTAGTTATTTCTTTCCATTACATATCCTCCATTACTGTGACATTTTTTTTCTTACTGTGACATTCATACTTCTCCATTAACTGTGACATTTTATCCTCCATTACTGTGACATTTAGTTATTTCTTACCATCATACCTCTCCATTACTGTGACATTTTAGTTATTTCTTACCATCATACCTCCATTACTGTGACATTTAGTTATTTCATACCATCATATCTCTCCATTACTGTGACATTTAGTTATTTCTTACCATCATACTCCTCCATTACTGTGACATTTAGTTATTTCTTACCATCTACTCTCCATTACTGTGACATTTATGTTATTTCTTACCATCATATCCTCCATTACTGTGACATTTAGTTATTTCTTACCATCATACTCTCCATTACTGTGGACATTTAGTTATAACTTTTACCATCATATACCTCTCCATTACTGTGACATTTTAGTTATTTCTTACCATCATACTCTCCATTACTGTGACATTTAGTTATTTCTGGTACCATCATATCCTGTGTTATTAGTTTTATTCACCAATTATCTGTGACTGTTACAGTTATTTTTTTACCATCAAGTTATCCTCCATTACTGTGACATTTTAAAGTTATTTCTTACCTTATCATCCTCCAACTGTCCTTAGTTATTTCTTACCATTCATACTCTCCATTACTGTGACATATAGTTATTTCTCTTACCTATCAATTAGTCCTCCATTACTGTGACATTTAGTTATTCCATTTCTACCTTCATATCCTCCAAGTTATTACTGTGACCATTTAGATTATTTCTTTACCTCCATACTGTGACATATTATCTTCTCTTAATACTAATGTACTATGACATTAGTAATTTCTTACTCATCATATCTCCTTTACTGTGGACATTTAGTTATTTCTTACATCATATCCTCCATTACTGTGACATTATAGTTATTTCTTACAATCATAGACTCGAGCTACATCTTAATGTGACCATTAGTTATTTTCTTACCAAATCTACCTCCATTTACTGTGAATTTAGTTATTTCTTACCATCATATCCTCCATTACTGTGACATTTAGTTATTTCTGACCATTCTAATCCTCCATTATTGTGACATTTACTATTTTTGTACCATTATATTTCTCTGGGATGACTTCATTTTGTGATCCCATTTAGTTATTTCTGTACCATGGGATATCCTTTTTGTGTGTACAAGTTTTCCATTATTTTGATTTGTATTTCTCTGAAAACTTATTGTCATATACATTAGTTATTTCTTACCATTATACATCATATCAGTTATTTCTGTATGGGAAGGAATGCTGTGTCATTTTGTGAACCATATATTAATTTTGTTCAAATCTTAAAGATGATTTTTGTGAATCATTTAGTTATTTCTGTACCAAATTCAATTTTTATGTACATTAGTTATTTCTTATATTCTTTTTTGATTTATTAAATCTTAACATAAATTTGTACCAATATTTCTTACATCTGTGACATCCTACATGTGCTGTGACATTTTAGTTATTCTCTTATATGAAAACTGTGATATTATTTCTTACTGTTGTAAATTACTGTTATTATTTCTTACCATCATATACTCCATTATTATTTCTGTGGGACATTTCTGTCTTTGTACACCATTAGTAAGTTTCTTAAATTTCTTAGCTTCTCCAATCATTTTACCCATTAGTTATATCTTACTGAATTTCCATTGTCTTGATTCCATACATTATCTTATCATATATCCTTTTTAAATTACTGTTTACATTTATTTTTACTTACCATATATCCAATTACTTATTTCTGTTATTTGTTACCATCATATTATTGTCATGTGACATTTAGTTATTTCTTACCATATATTCCTCCATTACTGTGACATTTAGTTATTTCTTCTGGGATTCTGTGTACATTGTATACCCATTAGCCCTTACTGTACATTTAGTTATTTTGTACCATATCTCCTTACTAGTTTAAATTTCTGTACATCTAACTTCATTTTGTCCATTTATCATTACTGTCTACCAACAGTCCTCCATTACTGTGACATTTAGTTATTTCTTACATTAAATCATACCATCATATCCAAAGTCCATTACTGTGACATACATTAGTTATTTTTTTCTTACCATCATAGTTATTTCCATTACTGTGACATTTAGTTATTTCTTACCATCATATCCTCCATTACTGTGACATTTAGTTTATTTCTTACCATCATATCCTCCATTACTGTGACATTTAGTTATTTCTTACTGGGATCAATCCTCTTACTGTGACATTTAGTTTATTTCTTACCATCATATCCTCCATTACTGTGACATTTAGTTATTTCTTACCATCATATCCTCCATTACTGTGACATTTAGTTATTTCTGTCATCAAAGACCATGGGGTCATAACTCCATTTATTACTGTGACATTTTTTGTTATTTCTCATTATATATCCTCCATACTGTGTAACATTTACTATTTCTTACTTCATAGTCATTACCCATTTAGTTATTTCTTATCAATTTTGTTATATTACTCCGTCTTACAAAAACAAATTTGTGACATTTTTAGTCTTACCATATACTTCCATTACTGACTTGTTATTTCTTACCATTATTTTGTGACATTTAGTTATTTCTTAAAACATGGACCTTGTACATTTTATTTTACCATCATATCTTAATTCACTACATTTAGTTTATTTCATTGGGATACCTCCATTACTGTGTACATTAGTTATTTCTGTCTGGGAAAACTTACTGTCTTGACACCATTAGTTATTTTGTCACCTTCATACCATTTAATGTGACATTAGTTTTACCATGGGATATTTAGTCTTTTCTGACCATTAGTTATCTTACCATCAAATAACTTTTTATTTCTGACCATTTATTGGTTATAGTTATTTACCATCATGGTACTCTAAAACCTTACTTTGTGACATTTACATTATTTCTTACTGGGATCATATCCTCCCATGTACTGTGACATTTAGTTATTTCTTACCATCATATAAATCCATTACTACTGTGACATTTAGTTATTTCTTACCATCATATCCTCCATTACTGTGTGACATTTTAGTTATTTCTGTTGGGGACATCATATATGTTTATTTCTTACCATCATATTATTTCTGTGGGAAAATTATTTCATTACCATCATATACACCATTATGTATTATATTCGGGAACCTTTGTATCTCCATGTACACATTATTTTTCTGTACTCATAAAACTCCATCTTCTGTGACATTTAGTTATTTCTTACCATCATACCTCTTTGGATCCCCATTACTGTGAATTTAGTGTTATTTCTTACCATATATTTCTCTGGGAATGTGACTGTATACTTTAGACCATTATAACTTCATGTACTGTTATTTCTGTCTGGGAAAGTTCTGTCCTTACTGTGTACAGTTATTTCTGTCTGGGGACAATTCTGTCATTTTCTGACACATTAGTTATTTCTTACCATGGGAAACCCTCTGTTTTGTGTACATTTAGTTATTACCATCCTATATTACATTTTTAGACATTAGTTATTTCTTACCATCATGACCTCCATTATGACACATTAGTTTTTCTTACTTCTACCAATATCCTCATTACTGTGACATTTAGTTATTTCTTACCATCATTATTCCATTACTGTGAAAAATTAATCAAGTTAGTTACTTTCTTAAATACATATCCTCCATTACTGTGACATTTAGTTTATTTCTTACCATCATATCCTCCATTACTGTAAACATTTTTTTATTTCTTACCATCATATCCTCCATTACTGTGACATTTAGTTATTTCTTACCATCATGATCCTCCATTACTGTGGGACATTTATTTCTATTTCTTACCATCATATCCTCCATTACTGTGACATTAGTTATTTCTGTACTATTTCTTCTTTACTGTGACATTATATTTCTGTAAAGCTCCTATTACTTTGACATTTAGTTATTTTTTACCATATATACCTCCATTACTTTGTGACATTAGTTTTTATTTCTTACCATCATATCCTCCATTACTGTGACATTTAGTTATTTCTTTACCATCATATCCTCCATTACTGTGACATTTAGTTATTTTTACTGTACATGGTATCCTCCATTACTGTGACATTTAGTTATTTCTTTCTACCATCATACATCCTCCATTACTGTGACATTTAGTTAATTTACTTTAATCCTCCATTACTGTGTACATTTAGTTATTTTCTGTTTACCATCATATCTGTCTTTGATTTCCATTATTATCTGTGACATTTTAGTTTTTTTACCATCATATCCTGTAGAATTTACCATTATCCTTACTGTGACATTAGTTATTTCTTACCATCATACTCCTCCATTACTGTGACATTTAGTTATTTTGTCTTACCATCATATCCTTGTACCACCGTGACTTTAGTTATTTCTTACCATCATATCCTCCATTTACTGTGACATTTAAAGTTATTTCTTACCATCATATCGTCTCCATTACTGTGACATTTAGTTATTTCTTACCATCAAATCCTCCATTCTGTACATCTTTAGTTATTTCTTACCATCATACCCTGTCATTACTGTGACATTTAGTTTATTTCTTTGTTACATTATATTTCTTATGGGGTATCCATTACTGTGACATTTAGTTATTTCTTACCATTCATATCCATTAGTCATTTTATTTCTTACCATCATACTCCTTCTGTGACATTTAGTTATTTCTTACCTGGGAAATTATCCTCCATGTACTGTGTACATTTAGTTATTTCTTACATCTTCTGTCCATTACTGTACATTTAGTTATTTCTTACCATCATAACTCCATTACTGTGACATTTAGTTATTTCTTACCATCATAAGCCTCCATTACTGTGACATTTAGTTATTTCTTATATTCAATCATGTCCTCCATTACTGTGACATTTAGTTCTGTTTCTTACATATCATATTTCTTTATTACTGTGACATATTACTTATTACTGTCCATGGGAATATTTACTGTCTTACTGTGAATTTAGTTATTTCTTACTGGGATCATTCTTACTCATTACTGTCCATTTAGTTATTTCTGTTATCATCATACCCTCCAATTACTTTTGTGACATTTAGTTATTTCTTACCAAATATCCTTATGTTCAATTTAGATACTGTCAAACTTTATCTGTGACATTTAGTTATTTCTTACTGTCATATATTTAACCATCATACCCTCCATTACTTTGACATTAAGTTATTTTTCTTACCATCATATCCTCTCAACCGTTACTGTGACATTAGTTATTTTGTCTTAATTTCATATTGTCATACCTCCATTACTGTGACATTTAGTTATTGTTCGTACCATCATATCCTCCATTACTGTGACATTAGTTATTTCTTACCATCATATATCCTCCATTACTGTGACATTTAGTTATTTCCTTACCATCATAACCTCCATTACTATGACATTTTAGTTATTATTTCTTACCATCATACCTCCATTACTGTGACATTTAGTAATTTCTTATCTCATACCACTTAACTGTGACATTTAGTTATTTTCTTACCATCAACCCTCATTGTTCCATTACAGTGACATTTAGTTATTTCTTACCATCATATCCTCCATTACTGTGACATTTAGTTATTTCTTACCATCATATCCTCCATTACTGTGACATTTAGTTATTTCTTACCATCATATCCTCCATTACTGTGACATTTAGTTATTTCTTACCATCATACCCTCTCCATTACTGTGACATTTAGTTATTTCTTACTGGGATCATATCCTTTGTCATTACTGTGACATTAGTTATTTCTTACCATCATATGCTCCTCCATTACTGTGACATTTAGTTTATTTCTTACCATCATATCCTCCATTACTAGTGACATTTAGTTATTTCTTACCATCATACTCCTCCATTACTGTGACATTTAGTTATTTCTTTACCATCATATCCTCCATTACTGTGACATTTAGTTATTTCTTACCATCATACCCTCCGGCCATTACTGTGACATTTAGTTATTTCTTACCATCATACCTCTCCATTACTGTGACATTTAGTTATTTCTTACCATCATAATTACTCCATTACTGTGTGACATTTAGTTATTTCTTACCATCATATCCTCCATTATACTGTGACATTTAGTTATTTCTTACCATCATATCCTCCATTACTGTGACATTTAGTTATTTTCTTACCATCATACTTCTCCATTACTGTGACATTTAAGTTATTTCTTACCATCATATCCTCCATTACTGTGACATTTAGTTATTTCTTACCATCATACCCTCGAGCTCCATTACTGTGACATTTAGTTATTTCTTACCATCATACCCTCCATTACTGTGACATTTAGTTATTTCTTACCATCATATCCTCCATTACTGTGACATTTAGTTATTTCTTACCATCATAATCCTCCATTACTGTGACATTTAGTTATTTTCTTACCATCATATCCTCCATTACTGTGACACTTTAGTTATTTCTTACCATCATATCGTTACTGTGACATTTAGTTATTTCTTACCATCATATCCTCCATTACTGTGACATTTAGTTATTTCTTACCATCATACCCTCCATTACTGTGACATTTAGTTATTTCTTACCATCATATCCTCCATTACTGTGACATTTAGTTATTTCTTACCATCATATCCTCCATTACTGTGACATTTAGTTATTTCTTACCATCATATCCTCCATTACTGTGACATTTAGTTATTTCTTACCATCATATCCTCCATTACTGTGACATTTAGTTATTTCTTACCATCATATCCTCCATTACTGTGACATTTAGTTATTTCTTACCATCATATCCTCCATTACTGTGACATTTAGTTATTTCTTACCATCATACCCTCCATTACTGTGACATTTAGTTATTTCTTACCATCATATCCTCCATTACTGTGACATTTAGTTATTTCTTACCATCATATCCTCCATTACTGTGACATTTAGTTATTTCTTACCATCTTACCATCATATCCTCCATTACTGTGACATTTAGTTATTTCTTACCATCATATCCTCCATTACTGTGACATTTAGTTATTTCTTACCATCATATCCTCCATTACTGTGACATTTAGTTATTTCTTACCATCATATCCTCCATTACTGTGACATTTAGTTATTTTCTTACCATCATATCCTCCATTACTGTGACATTTAGTTATTTCTTACCATCATATCCTCCATTACTGTGACATTTAGTTATTTCTTACCATCATATCCTCCATTACTGTGACATTTAGTTATTTCTTACCATCATACCTCCATTACTGTGACATTTAGTTATTTCTTACCATCATACTCCTCCATTACTGTGACATTTAGTTTTTCTTACCATCATATCCTCCATTACTGTGACATTTAGTTATTTCTTACCATCATATCCTCCATTACTGTGACATTTAGTTATTTCTTACCATCATACTCTCCATTACTGTGACATTTAGTTATTTCTTACCATCATATCCTCCATTACTGTGACATTTAGTTATTTCTTACCATCATATCCTCCATTACTGTGACCATTTAGTTATTTCTTACCATCTATATCCTCCATTACTGTGACATTTAGTTATTTCCTTACCATCATTCCCTCCATTACTGTGACATTTAGTTATTTCTTACCATCATATCCTCCATTACTGTGACATTTAGTTATTTCTTACCATCATATCCTCATTACTGTGTGACATTTAGTTATTTCTTACCATCATATCCTCATTTTACTGTGACATTTAGTTATTTCTTACCATCATATCCTCCATTACTGTGACATTTAGTTATTTCTTACCATCATATCTCCATATACTGTGACATTTTATTTATTTTCTTACCATCATACCCTCCATTACTCGTCCATTACTGTGACATTTAGGTATTTCCTTACCATCATTATACTCCGTGACCATACTGTTTGACCGAGTTTAGTTATTTCCTTACCATCATACCATCCTCCCACCATGTACTGTGACATGTGATTTCGATATTTCTTACCCATCATGTCCGCACACAACGATTACTGTGACATTTAGTTACATTTCCTCTCCTACCATCATATCCTCCCATTACTGTGACAGTCTATATATTTTCTTACCTTCATGCTTTTTCCTTATTACTGTGGACCATTTATGCCCCTCCACTTTCTTACCCATCCAACCTATAACACCCCTCATTAACCCCCCATACTGGATCGAGTCTCCCCCCCCCCCCCCCTAAGTTAATTTACTCTACCATCAATCCTCCCTCTCATTACTGTGACATTTAAGCGTCACTTTCCCTTCCCATCGATTCCCATATCTCCATATACTGTTGCCACATTTAGTTATTTCCCTTACCAATCACAACCTAGCCTCCCATTTCCATATAGGTCACTTCATCACAATGTATTTCTTACCATCATATAACCCAATTACTGTGTTATTTCGGTTCCAACAATACCCATCCTACCCTCCATTATACTGTGACATTGTTGTAGTCTCATTTTCTTATCCATCATCCCCTCCCATCGTACTAGTCGGGCCATCTTTAGCTTATTTCTTACCCATCATATCCTCCATTACTGTGAAACGTATATTTATTTCTTACCATCCATATCCCGTCTCCGCTGATGTACTGTTGACTTTTCAGTTTTTTTCTTACTCCATCCATAGTCCTCCATGTACTGTGGGACATTTAGTTGTTTCTTCACCTTCTTACCCCTCTCCATTACACTGTGACTGTCAGTTATTTCTTACCATTCACTCTGTGAATTACAGTGTGAAACTCTATTGTTCTTTTCCCTTTCCCCGATCATTTCCCTCCTTTACTGTGTCATTTATTTTCCACTTCTGACCATCATTTCCTCCAGTTACTGTGACATTTCAGCTTACTTTCTTACCAATCATATCCTCCTATTAATTGTGATCACTTTTGTTATTTCACTTACCATCATATCCTCCATTACTGTGGACATATACTTAATTTCCTTCACCATCATCTCCCTCGAGCTCCAATTACTGTGAACCCATATAGCTTTATTTCTTTAACCCTCCTGACCCTCTCCAGTGTGTACTGTGTGACATTTAGTTTATTTCTTATATCAAGAGACTACACACTCCAATTACCTGTTGACATTTATTTAATTTCGTACCATTCATATCCGTCCACATACTGTGGATCATTTTAGTTATGCTATTCTTCCAGAATCCTACCCTCCATTACTGTAGACATTTCTATTTATTCTTTTACACATCATTCAGATATCCTCCTTGTAACTGTTAGATCATTCCTCGTTATTTCATACCTTAATGTGCCCCATTTACTGAGGACATTTAGTTACTTCTTAACCCATCAGTTATCCCATTTACTGTGACATTTAGTTATTTCCTTCCATTTCTACCAGACATTAATGAGACATTTAGTTATTTCTTACCCATTCATGCCCTCCATTCCACTGTGGCACAATGAGTCTATTTTTCTTACCATCATGTCCTTCCATCCTACTGTGACATTTAGTTTTTTCTTACCATCATAATCCTCCCGTTACTCTGTGACCACTTGAGTTATTTTCTTACCGTATCAGACCTCCTCCATTCTTACTGTGACATTTAGTTAATTTCTGGTATCAATCCATACCCATCCAAGTACTGTGGAAATTAAGTTATTTCTCTACCATCTATTGCCACCATTTCTGTGACAAGTCTTAGTTATTTCTTACCATCATTCCTCCCATTTACTGCTAACATTTAGCTCATTTCTTACCATCATATTTAACTTCTCGTACTATGACATTTAGTTACGATTGCCCTTACCATCATATCCTCCATTACTGTAACATTTAGCTATTTCCTTACCATCATATCATCCATTACTGTGACATTTAGTTATTTCCTAACCATTCATAGCCTCCCTTTACTGTGACATTTTAGTATTATTTCTTACCATCATCATCCTCCATTACTGTGACCATTTAGTTATTTACTTACCAATCGATAACTCCTCCAATACTGTGACATTTAGTTATTTCTTACCATACCATATGCTGCTCCCCATTATTGTGAGACCAGTTTTAGTTTATTTTCTACCATCCATACTCTACATTACTGTGACATTTAGTTATTTACTTACCATTCATGTTTCCTCCTCCTACACTGGGAGCTTTAAGTTATTATTCTCTTACCTCATCATAGTCATCCGATTACTGTGACATTTAGTTATTTCTCTTACTATCATATCCTCCCATTACTATGCGACATCCTTAGTTATGAGTCTCTACTCACTCTCATATCCTCCCATTACTGTGACACATTTAAGTAATATTTCTTACCATCATATCCTCCAATTACTGTGACATTTAGTTATTCTTACCATCATACCCTCTGAGCTCCATTACTGTGAGCCATTTTGAGTTATTTCCTTACTATGACATTGAGTTATTTCTTATATCCGTCCTATTACTGTGACTTTTATTTTGTCTTACATTCATGTCCCTCCAATACTGTGACATTTAGTTCCCCCCCTTTTTCTCTACCATCAAATCCCCCTCCATATTACTGTGCAACATTTAGTTTATTTCACTCCACTTGTCAACTACTCCATTCACTGTGGACCATTTAGTTTATTTACTTTACCATCATATATCCTCTCCAACCTTACTATGACAGTTTAGTTATTTCTTACCATCATACTCCCTCCATTACTGTGACATTTAGTTCATATTCTTTCCATCCTACCCTCATTACAGTGGACTATTCTAGTTATTTCTTACCATCAATACTCGCCATTATCTGTGATCAGTTAGTTTATTTCCTACCATCATATCTCTCATTACTGTGACAATTCTACCTTATTTTCCTTACCATCCATACTCTCCATTATTACAGTGACATTAGTTATTTTCTTAACCAACATACTCTCCATTTACGTTGAAATATAGTTATAGCTTTACCATCATGCTTCTTCCATTACCTGTGAATCATTTAGTCCCTATCTTCTTACCATCCTACCATAACCCTCCATTCATCAGTGACATGTAGCTATTTCTTACCATCTTATCCTACAATTACTTGTGACATTTAGTTATTTTCTTACCATCATAATCCTACAATTACACTGTCGACACCCAAACTTATTTTATTTATTTTTTCCTTCATATCTCTCATTACTGTGGACATATTAGTTATTTCTTACCACATATACTCCATTTTGTGACATTTCGTTATTTATTTCATCAATCCTCAATACTGTGACACCTATTCTGATTGTTTCAATCATACCACTCGAGCCTCCCATTATGGTGATATCCATTTAGTTTATTTTCTTACCCTTATGCTCCTCCATTACTGTGACATTTAGCTTATTTCTTACAATCATATCTCATCATTACAGTGACATTTTGTTATTTCTAACCCATATATCTCCACTTGACCTGTGACAATTTTGTATTTTTCCATTACAAATACCTTCTAGTCTCTCCATTACACCATGAGACATATCAGTTCCACTATTTCTTACCCTTTTAAAATTCACTGTCTCCCATAGTTCACTGTGACATTTAGTTATCTCTCACTTACATATCTCCCTCTTCACCGACCTTACTGTGATCATCTTAGTTATTTTCATACCATCATACCCTTCCATCTTAAGTGACATATAGTTAATTTACTACCAACATAATCTCCAAAATTAACAGTGACATATAGTTATTTACCCCCCCCCCCTCATGCCTTATACCACCTCCCCTCGAATACTCCCATTAACCATTGTGACATTTGATTTATTTCCACCTCTAACCATCATATCCTCCCCCATCTACTGTTGCACATTTTAGTTATGTCTTTCCATCACATATCTCCCATTATACTGTCGACAACTTTAGTCATATTTTCCTACCATCATAACCCTCCATTACAGTGACATTTATGTTATATTCTTGACCATCAATATCCTCCATTACTGGTAGCACCCCATCTCTAGTTCCATTATCTTACCATTCACTATCCCTCCATAGTTTAATGTGACGTTTAGTTTAGTCCTTTAACCCCATCATATCCTCGAGCTCCATTACTGTGACCATTTAGTTTATTTTCCCTCCTCTCCCTCACCGATCATACCCTCCATTACTGCGGGATAACTGTAGTACCTGATTCCCTCAATAACCATCATATCCTCCATTACTGTGACCTTCCCTTAGTTCTCCATTCTTTCATCATACCGGTCCATTACTGTGTCATTTAGTTATTTCTTACCATCATATCCTCCATTACTGTATTTTAGCTATTTCTTACCATGGATATCCTCCATTACTGTGTACATTTAGTTATTTCTTACCATCATAACCTCCATTTACTGTGTCAATTTAGTTTATTTTTCATTACCATCATATCCTCCATTACTGTGACATTTAGTTTTTTTACCATCATACCCTCCATTACTGTGACTTTTAATAGTTTATTTTCTTACCATCATATCCTCCATTACTGTGACAGTTAGTTATTTCTTACCATTCATATCCTCATTACTGTGTGTACATTAGTTATTTCTTACCATCATATCACCAGTACGTGACATTATTTTTTGTTCTTACCATCCATACTCTCCATTACTGTGACATTTAGTTATTTCTTACCATCATATTTCCGGCATTACTGTGACATTTAGTTTATTTCTTCTCCATCATATACTCTCCATTAACTGTGACATTTAGTCTTTCTTACCATCATACTCTCATTACTGGTGACATTTAGTTATTTCTTACCATCATATCCTCCATTAACTGTGTACATTTTAGTTATTTCTTACCAAGACATAATCCATTACGTGTGACTTTTAGTTCTTTTCTTAACCATCATATCCTCCATTACTGTGACATTTAGTTATTTCTTACCATCATACCCTCGAGCTCCATTACTGTGACATTTAGTTATTTCTTACCATCATACCCTCCATTACTGTGACATATAGATATTTCTTACCATCATATCCTCCATTACTGTGACAAAGTCGATTGATACAGTAACTCTTTTCTCAAAGATAAAAGATATATTATCCATTCTATGCATAACGTTTTGTAAGAAGAGTTATTTTTGTCGGCGTATGAAATATGTGAGAGAGTAAGCATAAACTTGCAACATTAGTTATTTCTGTGACATTTGTCTCAATAGGGGAATTTCCAAATACTGTGGGTCAGCCATTAGTGACTAATGAAATAATTTAGTTTATTACACGTAAATCACATGTAATTTAGAACATTACACCATGTAAAACACTGGGACAGACATATTAAAAATCATTTAATTGATTTCTGTCTGCGGCAAACACCACGAAATAATATCTGGAAAAATACAAAAATATTTGTGTATTGCAGTCATTGGGATTGTGCAATTGACTTGAGAACACTTTAACAAGTGTTTTTTTAAAGTGTTTCAGGTTCTGTTTGTACCATTAGATTTCAAGCCTTGATATTTGTGTTCCTTTAGTTATTTCTGTACTGTAATTTGCGAAATATATCAAAATTAGTTATTTCTGAAATAAAATCTGTATCCGTAACTGAATTATTTCTTAAAAATCTTCTGGCATGCTGAAATATATATTTTCGTATCGGAAACATGAAAATATGGTTACGTTGTACATGGCCCTATTTCTTGGGAATGCATTCTGCTTATATTACATTAGTGCCTGTCTATACATGTACAAAAATTGATTCTGTTGTAAAAAAGGCATCTACTTATACACATTATGTTTTATTGTCCGGGGAAATACTGTAGTTATGTAAAATCATTATCCTCCATTACTGTACATTTAGTTTTTTTTCCCATCAGTTTATGTCCGTTACTGTGACATTTTTTCTTACCATCATATTTCTCCATTAAGCTACATGACATTTTTTTTACCATCATAATCCTCCATTACTGTGACAATTTTTCTACCATCATTTAGTTATTACTGTGACATTTGTTATTTCTTACATTCATATTTGATGCAGAGCTCCATTGTACTGTGACATTTAGTTTTTCTTTTACATCATACTCTGTCATTACTGTGACAAGTTATTTCTTACCATCTGTGTCCATTACTGTGTCATTTATTATTTCTTAATTTCCTTTTACTGTACAGATCGTAACATCATATACCTCCATTACTGTGTTTTTACATGTGAAAAACCAGTTACAAATTTCTTGATGTATATCCATTACTGTTTTTTTGTTACCATCATACCCTCCATTACTATGACATTTAGTAATTTCTTACTATCATCTTTAGTACACCATCATCAGATGTAGGCTATTCAAATCGTGTTTTTTGTCCGTTGTCCGTTAGTCCGTGCCTTCCGTTCCTTTCCTTCAGTCCGTTCCGTGTTAACAATTCTTGTTTGTTTTTCTCAGAAAGTACTGAAGGGATCTGTCTCACATTTCATATATAGGTTCTTATGACCCTAGTTGTGCATATTGCATTTTGGGACCAAATCGGTCAACAAGATGGCCGCCAGGCAGCCATCATGGGTTTTGATTTTAAGTTTGTTATCGTATTTACTCAGTAAAATGTATTTGGTTTGTTTTACAGATGCAGGTACTGCTGTACAAATGTGTGAAGTATAGATTTGGTTTGTTTTTTACAGATTACTGCTATGCAGTTATAGATTTGGTACTGCTGTACAAATGTGATCGTATGCAGGTATGCTGTATTTTATAGTTTGGTTTGTTTTACAGATCGTATGCAGGTACTGCTGTACAAATGTGTGTGTATAGATTTGGTTTGTTTTACAGATCGTATGCAGGTACTGCTGTACAAATGTTGTGAGTATAGATTTGTGTTTGAAGTATATGTTTGTTTTTTACAGATCGTATGCAGGTACTGCTGTACAAATGTGTGAAGTATAGATTTGGTTTTGTTTTACAGATCGTATGCAGGTACTGCTGTACAAATGTGTGAAGTATAGATTTGGTTTGTTTTACAGATCGTATGCAGGTACTGCTGTACAAAGGTGTATGTTTGGTTGTTTTCAGATGCAGGTACTGCTGTACAAATGTGTGAAGTATAGATTTGGTTTGTTTTACAGATGGTATGCAGGTACTGCTGTACAAATGTGTGAAGTATAGATTTGGTTTGTTTTACAGATCGTATGCAGGTACTGCTGTACAAATGTGTGTGAAGTATAGATTTGGTTTGTTTTACAGATCGTATGCAGGTACTGCTGTACAAATGTGTGGAGTATAGATTTGGTTTGTTTTACAGATCGTATGCAGGTACTGCTGTACAAATGTGTGGAGTATAGTTTTGGTTTGTTTTACAGATCGTATGCAGGTACTGCTGTACAAATGTGTGTTTAGTATAGTTTGGTTTGTTTTACAGATCGTATGCAGGTACTGCTGTACAAATGTGTGTAGTATAGATTTGGTTTGTTTTACAGATCGTATGCAGGTACTGCTGTACAAATGTGTGTAGTATAGTTTTGGTTTGTTTTACAGATCGTATGCAGGTACTGCTGTACAAATGTGTGTAGTATAGATTTGGTTTGTTTTACAGATCGTATGCAGGTACTGCTGTACAAATGTGTGTAGTATAGATTTGGTTTGTTTTACAGATCGTATGCAGGTACTGCTGTACAAATGTGTGTAGTATAGATTTGGTTTGTTTTACAGATCGTATGCAGGTACTGCTGTACAAATGTGTGTAGTATAGATTTGGTTTGTTTTACAGATCGTATGCAGGTACTGCTGTACAAATGTGTGTAGTATAGTTTGGTTTGTTTTACAGATCGTATGCAGGTACTGCTGTACAAATGTGTTACAGTCGGCGGTAGCTGTATAGATTTTTGGTTTGTTTTACAGATCGTATGCAGGTACTGCTGTACAAATGTGTGTAGTATAGATTTGGTTTGTTTTACAGATGTATGCAGGTATGCTGTACAAATGTGTGTAGTATAGATTTGGTTTGTTTTACAGATGGTATGCAGGTACTGCTGTACAAATGTGTGTAGTATAGATTTGGTTTGTTTTACAGATGGTATGCAGGTACTGCTGTACAAATGTGTGAAGTATAGATTTGGTTTGTTTTACAGATACAGATCGTGTATGCAGGTACTGCTGTACAAAATGTGTGTAGTATAGATTTGGTTTGTTTTACAGATCGTATGCAGGTACTGCTGTACAAATGTGTGTAGTATAGATTTGGTTTGTTTTACAGATCGTATGCAGGTACTGCTGTACAAATGTGTGAAGTATAGATTTGGTTTGTTTTACAGATCGTATGCAGGTACTGCTGTACAAATGTGTGAAGTATAGATTTGGTTTGTTTTACAGATCGTATGCAGGTACTGCTGTACAAATGTGTGAAGTATAGATTTGGTTTGTTTTACAGATCGTATGCAGGTACTGCTGTACAAATGTGTGAAGTATAGATTTGGTTTGTTTTACAGATCGTATGCAGGTACTGCTGTACAAATGTGTGAAGTATAGATTTGGTTTGTTTTACAGATCGTATGCAGGTACTGCTGTACAAATGTGTGTAGTATAGATTTGGTTTGTTTTACAGATCGTATGCAGGTACTGCTGTACAAATGTGTGTAGTATAGATTTGGTTTGTTTTACAGATCGTATGCAGGTACTGCTGTACAAATGTGTGTAGTATAGATTTGGTTTGTTTTACAGATCGTATGCAGGTACTGCTGTACAAATGTGTGTAGTATAGATTTGGTTTGTT
The DNA here is from genome assembly GCF_041381155.1 of Argopecten irradians. NCBI lineage: Eukaryota > Metazoa > Mollusca > Bivalvia > Pectinida > Pectinidae > Argopecten > Argopecten irradians. The sequence continues at coordinate 1,788,822 of NC_091138.1, read as the reverse complement.
TTACAGATCGTATGCAGGTACTGCTGTACAAATGTGTGTAGTATAGATTTGGTTTGTTTTACAGATCGTATGCAGGTACTGCTGTACAAATGTGTGTAGTATAGATTTGGTTTGTTTTACAGATCGTATGCAGGTACTGCTGTACAAATGTGTGTAGTATAGATTTGGTTTGTTTTACAGATCGTATGCAGGTACTGGCTGTACAAATGTGTGAAGTATAGATTTGGTTTGTTTTACAGATCGTATGCAGGTACTGCTGTACAAATGTGTGTAGTATAGATTTGGTTTGTTTTACAGATCGTATGCAGGTACTGCTGTACAAATGTGTGAAGTATAGATTTGGTTTGTTTTACAGATCGTATGCAGGTACTGCTGTACAAATGTGTGAAGGATGCCATTAAGGGAGAGAGTGCCAAACATGACTTCTACCTGGAGGATTTCTACGGCCTGGAGACCGGTTTCAGCCTCGACAAGGAAAACAACGTCCTCGCCATCATCTGTCACAAACAAATCACAACATTTGCTTTTGAGAACAGAGAGACTCTCATCAAATTTGAGGTCAAAATACGGACAGCAATCGGGGAAGGTAAGTATTGATGGTTTATCTGTGCTGACAATCACAAAATGTTGGCTTACATGCAGCTCTCATCAAAACTGAAGCAAAGATCATTTTAAATATAATGTGGATATTACTATTATCAAAATTAATGTTACCTGCAGTTCCCCTGTATTTACTATTGTAATGAATATGTTGTGATATAACATTGTCTTTGTGTTACAGAGAACCAGTTCCCCCTACATGTATACCTTAAGAGAGTACCGTCCCAGAGCAAGCTGCCATTGGAGAAGATGCGCATGCACATTCATGGACCTAAGTTCTGTCTCACCCAGCACAGCCCACCGAAAATCCTCGCCTCCTGGGTCATCTCAGATCTTCGCAAGTTTGGGAAACTGGACGGAAAGTTTGTGTTCGAAGGAGGATCCAGCTGTGGAAAAGGTTCATATTAGATTGTGACCATTCAAATAAAGCCATTTTTAGCTCACCTGGTCCTAAGGACCGAGGTGAGCTTATGGGATACCGCAGCGTCCGGCGTCCGTCAACAATCGACTTCTTCTCCATAACCGCTGGTCGGATTTCAACAAAATTTGAGTGGTAGCATCCTTATGGGCTACTAACTGAAAATTGTATAAATGATGGGGCTGATCCCACGGGGGCCTGAGGGACAGGGCCAAAAGGGGTCAATTTGGCTATTTCCATATAAACGACTTCTTCTCTGAAACCAAGCATGGGATAGCACCAATAATGCAATGGTAGTATCCTTATAGGGTGGGGATTCAAAATTGTACAAATAATGGGGCTGACCCCCCGGGGGCCTGAGGGGCGGGGTCAAATGTGGTCAATTTGGCTATTTCCATAAAACGACTTTTTCTCTGAAACCAAGCATGGGATAGCACCAATAATGCAATGGTAGTATCCTTATAGGGTGGGGATTCAAAATTGTACAAATAATGGGGCTGACCCCCCGGGGGCCTGAGGGGCGGGGTCAAATGGGGTCAATTTGGCTATTTCCATAAAACGACTTCTTCTCTGAAACTAAGCAAGAGATAGCACTCATAATGCAATGGTAGTATAGTTATAGGGTGGGGATTCAAAATTGTACAAATGATGGGGCTGACCCCCGGGGGGCTTGAGGGGCGGGGTCAAAAGGGGTCAATTTGGCTTTTTCCATATAAATGACTTCTCTATAACTAAGTGTGGTATAGCACCCATAATGCAATGGTAGCATCCTTATAGGGTGGGTATTCCAAATAGTGCAAATGATGGGGCTGACCCCCCGGGGGCCTGAGGGGCGGGGTCAAAAGGGGTCAATTTGGCTATTTCCATATAAATGACTTCTTCTCTGCAACTAAGCATGGTATATCACCCATAATACAATGGTAGCATCCTTATAGTGTGGGGATTCCAAATTGTGCAAATGATAGGGCTGACCCCCCGGGGGCCTGAGGGGCGGGGTCAAAAGGGGTCAATTTGGCTATTTCCATATAAATGACTTCTTCTCTGCAACTACGCATGGTATAGCACCCATAATGCAATGGTAGCATCCTTATAGGGTGGGGATTCCAAATTGTGCAAATGATAGGGCTGACCCCCAGGGGCCTGAGGGGCGGGGTCAAAAGTGGTCAATTTCCATAAAATGACTTTTTCTCTGCAACTTAACATGGGATTACGCTCATAATGCAATGGTTACATCCTTATAGGGTTTGGATTCAAAATTTTGCAAATGATGGGGCTGACCCCCCGGGGGCCTGAAGGGTGGGGTCAAAAGGGGTTAATTTAGCTATTTCCATATAAACGACTTCTTCTCTGCAACTAAGAATGGAAGAGCACTTATAATGCAATGGTAGCATCCTTATAGGGTTGGGATTTGAAATTGTACAAATGATAGGGCTGACCCCCAGGGGGCCTTAGACGGCAATAGATGCGAGGTCAAAAAGGTCAATTAGGCTACTACTTTCATATAAATTACTTTGTCTCTGAACCTATGTATTGGATAGCATATTTGTATGGTATCAATAGCATCATTGTATAGTTGTGATTCAAAATTAAACTTTGGGAGTCAATTTTGCTTATTTTTCTAATTGTTAGAGTCTTGTGATAATTACCAACAAAAAACCAGGTGAGCGATACAGGCCCTCTGGGCCTCTTGTCTTGAAGGATATATGAGATTGAGTTTCGCAGTCATAAGTCAACAATGTAGGTCACTGTTACTAAAAATAGATATTTTGTGTGATGGGGACAGGTTATCCTTCAGCAGTGCTCAGAATGCTGGTCTGTCAAGTTCTAGGATTTTGTTGGCAAGTCTAATGAGTTACTCTCTAAGTTAAGGAAACTTTGTTAACAGTTTAATCGACTGTGACCTTTTGTCTTTTATATGATGTTCTGATATTTTTACAGGAGCCGGTGTACATGTCCTCCAGAGTGACCAAGTAGATGATTTAGAGGAGATCTTCCAGCTGGCAAGCCAAGGCAAGACGGTCAACTGTCGCAAATCTAACAAACGCAGTAAGTTTATTATTAACAATGAAAGTGATGTAGACATAAGGTCAAGGTCTGTTACAGTCTAACTGCTCCGTAAACTCAACTGCTGTGGACTATTCTACTGATTTATCCCTGGTAAATAATGGCAAAGTGGTTAAGGTGTATAACATTCTATCTCTTGTCCTTTATATCAGTGGCAAAGTTGTAAAAGGCTGCTAACATAAATCTTGGCTGTAGTGGTGATGATGTTGAGATCACTTGCATACAACCAAATGCCATTTACATCTGGGTCACAGTGACATGACTCTAGCAGTTAATAGGACGTATATAAACCAACCGTGTAACTATTGTAACAGGTGCCCATTATTTTGTTGGTGTATCGTTATTTAGTCTGTCTCAACATAGTGCTTTAATCAGTATGATAGAGTCTGTACTGTGTCAGCCTAGTTTACAACTTATTACTAAAGAGTCCACAATATCCTTTTACCATGTATTATATTTGTACCTCCAGGCTCCCAGAACTTTGACTACCTAGACCCCATTACTAAGTCTACCAGTCCACAATATCCTCTTACCATGTATTATATTTGTACCTCCAGGCTCCCAGAACTGTGACTACCTAGACCCCATTACTAAGTCTGCCAGTCCACAATATCCTTTTACCATGTATTATATTTGTACCTCCAGGCTCCCAGAACTGTGACTACCTAGACCCCATTACTAAGTCTGCCAGTCCACAATATCCTTTTACCATGTATTATATTTATACCTCCAGGCTCCCAGAACTGTGACTACCTAGACCCCATTACTAAGTCTGCCAGTCCACAATATCCTTTTACCATGTATTATATTTATACCTCCAGGCTCCCAGAACTGTGACTACCTAGACCCCATTACTAAGTCTGCCAGTCCACAATATCCTCTTACCATGTATTATATTTGTACCTCCAGGCTCCCAGAACTGTGACTACCTAGACCCCATTACTAAGTCTGCCAGTCCACAATATCCTCTTACCATGTTTTATATTTGTACCTCCAGGCTCCCAGAACTGTGACTACCTAGACCCCATTACTAAGTCTGCCAGACCACAATATCCTCTTACCATGTATTATATTTGTACCTCCAGGCTCCCAGAACTGTGACTACCTAGACCCCATTACTAAGTCTGCCAGTCCACAATATCCTTTTACCATGTATTATATTTATACCTCCAGGCTCCCAGAACTGTGACTACCTAGACCCCATTACTAAGTCTGCCAGTCCACAATATCCTCTTACCATGTATTATATTTGTACCTCCAGGCTCCCAGAACTGTGACTACCTAGACCCCATTACTAAGTCTGCCGTCCACAATATCCTCTTACCATGTATTATATTTGTACCTCCAGGCTCCCAGAACTGTGACTACCTCGACCCCATTACTAAGTCTGCCAGTCCACAATATCCTCTTACCATGTATTATATTTGTACCTCCAGGCTCCCAGAACTGTGACTACCTAGACCCCATTACTAAGTCTGCCAGTCCACAATATCCTCTTACCATGTATTATATTTGTACCTCCAGGCTCCCAGAACTGTGACTACCTAGACCCCATTACTAAGTCTGCCAGTCCACAATATCCTCTTACCATGTATTATATTTGTACCTCCAGGCTCCCAGAACTGTGACTACCTAGACCCCATTACTAAGTCTGCCAGTCCACAATATCCTCTTACCATGTATTATATTTGTACCTCCAGGCTCCCAGAACTGTGACTACCTAGACCCCATTACTAAGTCTGCCAGCGGAAGCCTGTACAAGAACACTGTGCCTTCCTCTCCCAGCTCTTATGACAGTCGGGGCTGGCGACACTCATTCAGCACATCCAACTCGGGCTGGACCACAAACTCTAACTTTGGCTACGCTGCCAACTACAACTACAACAGCCAGCTGAGGAGTATAGAAAACTTGGAGCGAGAGAAACTGATGTCCCTGTATGATGTACCTCCCAGACAGATACGTAAGGTGGAGAACCCCAAGTCTCCTAAACACGAACACAAGGACTCGCCACATCTGTGTGACGATCACTCGTCGTCCAGCCTGAGTCTGGCCAGCTGTCAGTCGTCCCCGACTTACCTGGGCTGTAGGGCCAGTGTGTCGGCCAGTGCTCCAGCCCTGTGTGGCTACGGTCCCTACTCGCCCTTCAGTGACAGGTATAAAAGTATCAGCTGTTCTGTTCCTAACAACATCGACGAGTTGGAGGAACTGGATCGTGAGGAAGCTTTAGAGTGTCTCCAAAGGGAGGAGAGAGGTTTACAGCAGGAAATCTCATTACTCGACGAAATGTTACAGGTAATTATTAGGCTTCAATTCACGAAATGTTACAGGTAATTATTAGGCTTCAATTCACATAATGTTACAGGTAATTATAAGGCTTCAATTCACGAAATGTTAAAGGTAGTTATAAGGCTTCAATTCATGAGGTGTTACCGGTAATTATTAGGCTTCAATTCACAAATTGCTACAGGTAATTATTAAGCTTCAATTCACGAAATGTTACAGGTAATTAATAAGCTTCAATTCACGAGATGTTACAGGTAATTATTAGGCTTCAATTCACGAAATGTTACAGGTAATTATTAAGCTTCAATTCAAGAGATGTTACAGGTAATTATTAGGCTTCAATTCACGAAATGTTACAGGTAATTATTAGGCTTCAATTTATGGAAACATAACAGGTAATATATCATGATGAAGAAATGCTACAGGTAATTAATCATAGGTTCAAATCTAAATAACTTTGATAAATTATTGAAGTTTCATCTCAAGGAACTGTTTCACTATTGATTGAATAGTTTTGAATCAAGATAATACGATTATAATGAAATTACTTCATTATAAACATTGTTCATAACACACTGATTACAAATACATGTACAGTATATTATAAAAGGATCATTGGTAGCAATTGAAAATTACTTTGTAATTACCATAAATGTGTTGTTCACATGTTTACTACAAAGGCAGTGCTACAATTCAAGTAACTTTATTTAGTTCATAGGTGGGTATATAATTAATTGTCTATCTAACAGATAAAGTGTATGGTTTAAAAAAGCTGTGCATAGCATTTATAAAGTTTTCAAAACTGTAGCAAAAACGACATCTGTTTTAAAGTAAATTATAACTCATTTTCTTATATTATTTTATACATTATTTTGGTTGTTGTTTTTGAGTCCGGTGAAGAGGACCTCTATTTAGATCCTGTATCAGTAGTTAACCTTATCATTAAATTATATGTCGTTGACTAATCGCACACATTTTATAGAACATATCAAAAATGAGATGTGTAGTCTGGTTTTATCTTGTGCACCACACGTATCGACAGTCCAGGTGTGTTATATAACTAGTCTAACCGTGCCAGGTGGCCTAATATCATTATCCTCTGGTATATAGGAGTTGTGCTTACAGTACATGTGTAGGGCAAAAAACAGCAATCTGTCTATTTTGGTATTATTTATAGGGAACATCATTAGAAAATAACTTAGGTTTCGGAAAAACCAAACAAAATTCCAAGGCACACCTGCAGGATATAAAATATTAAATATATGCATTCTGCTGTTACAGATTCACCTTTTTTCCCCATTATTTATAAATTTTCTCACAGGGACATAGCTTTGTCATGCTAAAACTGAAATACATGTAGTTTATCTTCATCCAAGCTGAATTTAGGAGCTATGAGATAATGAAAATTTATCACTGAATATGCATTCAATCCTAAATTGCATGGTGATTATTTGTTAAAATTAGTTTTGTAATGTTTGTGTTTGTTTACCCCTATGAAATTTACAAATATGATGATAAATTGAAATGAAACACAAAAATCAGACATTGTAGATGTAGATAACCAGACAATAAATGTGCTAACATTAATTCATTTAAAACCAGAGAACTGCCATGTTTTAATTACCATAGATGTCTTTATAACATTGTTTTATGTGTCTACAGGGCTGCCAGCGTGACGATCCTCGGAGGGGAAGGAGTAGGCGCGACAGAAATAGACCCCCACCTATACCTGGAAAGGTCCAGAAGTCGTCCCGACGTCCAGACAATATACATCCCGCCTTTAATAACGGTTCATTTTATCAGGAGAATACTTTGCTTAGTCCTAACCTTGTGTCAAAATTAAAACGGATACCGTCACATTCTAAAATGTCTGCTCCGCTACCGTACGTGAATTTAGAGAAATATGATATTGGTGATGTTGATAATAGTCACGTCCATGTGTCCTCTTCTTGTGCGGATAGTGGGAATTGGAGTGCTCCGTGTGTTCCTTCAAATAAAAAACATGGAACAAGACGATCAGGTTCAAATAAGGAAAATGTGAAAACATCTCCAAGGCATCATAGAAATAGTATTAATTATAGAGGTAAGAGTTCTTCTGAATCGGAACTCTCGTGTAGATCTGTCTCAAGTGTGACTAAGGAAGAGAATATATACGCCAATGACTTCCCGATTAGGGAACCCTCCCCTCCTCCACCCGCACTGCCACCTAAAGGACCAGCACTTCTTAAAAAAAGTCTAAGTCGCAACGAACACAACCAGCCACCGCCTCCTCCTTATCGATCTCGTAAACCACCTCAGGCTCCAGTGGATCCCTCGTCACTTTATCAGTACCCTAAAAAGGACAGCCGACAGAACAAACGGGAAGAGTGTAATAAGTCATGTGATTCATATCTTCTGATGGGTGGGTTTGAGAAAGAGAAACCACCAAAGCAGGACCTCGAGGTTGATTGTGGTCGCGAAGTTGTTCAGCTTCCAACTAGGAAAGCTGTCAATAAGAACGAAAGACAACAACAGAACGCAGTCTCGCCACAGGGAGCTTACATGGAAATGGGAAATCTGTTTGAAAATGAGAATGATTTTAAAGCCAGACAAAGTGTAAATAAGGACACCCGGCCTCTCTATGGCCGGTCTTATAGTGCCTCAGATGTCTTAGAGGATGACCAACCTGAATCTACCAACTTAAATCAATCCTACAATGCATCATCAAACTCGTCTCTCATACGTGAGGAGAACTATCTACTGATGACAAACTTCCACACAGAAAAGAAAAATAATTCTACTGAGTTGGTACAGCGTAGACATCACCAGTCTATTGACTTAACGGCCGATGGAAGTACGCTGAATTTAACGAAGAACATTGCCGACACATCATTTATTAGTGACACGTCAGACATTGACAACACAGCAATACCTTTCCCTAACCTAATGAACTTTCAGCAGCACGTCGTCACGACGACCAGTAATAAGCCCACTAGAAACTCAACGTGTGGGCCACCCAGCAATACGACCAATAGTGTTCAGGCTGAAAAGGTCAGTGAGGGGTCAAGTAGGAACCCAGGATTTCTCACTCGTCTCATCAGGAGAAACTCCGGCAATAGGAAAAGTATGTCTCAGAGTCAGGAAAATCTCCTGGCGTCCAGTTCTAGTGAAAGTTGTTTGGAGCGCAGCACGTACCAGTCATCTAAAGAGCCAGTACAGTTGCGACGTGTTCTGTCACAGTCCAGCGACTCGTCTTCATCATCATGTGGTCAACACCACAGTCCTAACCTGTCGCTCAGTGACCATCGCAGGTCCTCAAGCTTTCCTAATCGTGCAAGTTTCTTTGATCAAAAGTCTTCTACTAGTGATAAAGTGCGTGGCTTACATCAGGGAAATGAAGGCAATTATTTCTCCTCGTTATCACTTGACGATGAAATGCAGCTTCTCGAGTGTGATAATGAGTTTACTGGTTCAGATTCCAGTTCACTGAATGACATCAGTAAAGGGGGCCGGTCCCAGTCAGGTTACAGGGGGCCGTGTGGTAGTACTGGCAGTGAAAACGGAGACGACGATTGTGAACATCTATCTGATAAACAGGCCCAGAAACTTTTACTCCATAATAAGTATAAAAAGTATAAGATGCCTGACTCCATGGTGTACACAGCCTTTCAATCCGATCCTCAGAAGCTACTCGAGGCTACAGAATCAGAGAGTAGCAGCAGTAGTAAAACTGATGATGAAAAGTTAATAGAGCTATTCAAGCATGGATCAAAATCAACCTCATTTGACGATCAGCATTTGTTCAAGGTAAAAACTAAGTGTACCAGTGAGTATAAAAAGCGGCGAAGTTTACCGACTGATGGAAGTAAAGCTCTGTCACCAAAAGAAGAAGCTTTAGCCATTGTAAAACATGTGTCTTCCCTGCCTCCCTTTGTCCCTCCTAAGTTAAAACATTACCCCTGTCCGCTGTCGCCCGTACCGGAGAGTGTGCCCTTGGTGTGTAATACTGAAGAAACCAGTCATAAACTGTCTAGTGTGTCCGACACACCCAAACGAGGAAGTGTGGACCCAGTGTTCCAAAAGGAGTTAGCTAGGGCCACTCTGAGGATACAACCCCCACCCCCTCTCATGGAGGAGGAGGAGAATGTCTGGGTCCCTAGGGACTCAATCAACTCACATGAAGGTAAGAATTAGTCATTCTTAAATTTATAATAATGGTAATATGTGTCTAATAGTGATATATATAAGTATAATATTCCTGGCATATTATTTTGGTAAAAAACAAATTTCTGTATTGTAAAAATTACATCTTCTCTGATGTCATGATGTGTCCTTCTTTCTAAGAGAATTGACATTTAGCTGTTTGCTTTGGCCAATCTCTGGTTAATATTGGTATGGTGTTTTCTGTATTACAGTGAAGCCGGCTGTGGCAGAGGATAAGTTTCAGGCTCTGGTGGTCGAGGTAGAGGAAGACTGTGAACAGGATGACACCATATCAATGTCATCACTGGACAGTAGTCTACCCAGCTGTGACGAGGGAGGAGTCCGTACCAGTCCCGCCTCTACACTGCTCCGACCCCGGTCAGGGAAGGAGTATAAAATGGTAGAGCGCCGTCGTCCACATAACGACAGTCTCAGCTCTAGTCCTGCCCAGACCCCACAGTCTCCCTCCGGGGACACCGTGTTCACATTTGAGTCATGTTCACCGTCCCAGACCAGTGTTTATAGCCGGGAAAGAGAGTCCCCCAATGTGCCGAAATTTACTCGTACGGACAGTTCAGTGTCGTCACGTATCCATGAGAGGTTCAGTCCTCCAAGAACTTACATGAACATCGATATGACCCCACCATCATCACCGCTATATTCTATGTCTCTACCACCAGAGCTCATCGAACCTCAACTCAACTATGCTGAAATTGATCTTTCTCATTCGTCTAATAGGGCTTCAAAAAAATCTCGTAAAGCCTCTCAAAAATCACTAAAATCAAACACTATTGAATACGCCATGATTGATATGGAGGCTACGGTAGCTATACAGCGGGCGGGACGTGAACATGTGCAATCTCGGGAAGACAGTCTCCGTAGGGCTGATAAAAAGCTGTCGCTAAGTAACAGGGAACAAAAACTGTCAATTGACGAGCCTGCAACTTCTGAATTTGGCTCAATAGATACCAAAGACAGTTCAGACAGGGTTCAGAAGGATTCGTCGAGTACTCGGGTGTCACCAGAGAGGAGGAACACTCTCTCCTCCCCGGAGGCTCTCCCGACTAGATCTTCTCCTCTACCCGAGAATACTCCTCTTCCCGAGCGTAGATCGAGTTTCACATCCTCGTCTTCCTCAGATGAGGAGTAAGTTAGAAGCAGAGAATTTCTAAACTACACCAGGATGTGTTTGGTGCCAAATCAATCCGGTTATTATACAAATGTCTGCTAGCCTTATAAGGCTATGGCATGTCATCATTTAGTATATTGAATGTTTACTATGTAGTTATGTAGGTATGTGAACATTATATTTATTCTCAAATGCTGAGTGCTTAAGAATACAGTTCTAATCTTGTTATATAGATTGTAATATATACAAAATCAAACTCAAACCTATTTTATCTGTCTATTAAATTGCAGGGTCACCAATAATGTTCTGTCTCTACAGTAGTTTCCTGTGCCAAGTTCTAACCTAAAGTGGTACTACCTACATGTAACGTTTGGTCATTAAAACATCTAATATATTGAATACTGAAATGTTTTATTTGCGCACTTCACTGATTATCTCCCCTAGTTTTCAGCATTCATGAATGAAAAATAGAATATTTAACACCGAATCTGTCCAGGAGAGGCGAGAAAAGCAGATTTTAAAACATTACTAAACCAGATATTGGTTTATTATCAGGTAAGAATAAGATATCACTCTCCCTTGGCCAAGGAGTAAACAGTGTTACATGTAGGAAGCGTCTTATAGTGCTTGGTGTTTAATTATCACTTATAGTGCTTGGTGTTTAATTATCACTTATAGTGCTTGGTGTTTAATTATCACTTATAGTGCTTGGTGTTTAATTATCACTTATAGTGCTTGGTGTTTAATTATCACTTATAGTGCTTGGTGTTTAATTATCACTTATAGTGCTTGGTGTTTAATTATCACTTATAGTGCTTGGTGTTTAATTATCATGTTGTCATGTTTGTTTACACTCATGTTGTCATTTATATATGTAGTGTATTAGTCTTCCATCCGTAGATAATTTGAAGATGGGAGTTTATCTTCCATTTTTAAGATAATTTGGAGATGAGAGTTAGTCTTCTATCTTAAGACAATTTGGAGATGGGAGTTTGTCTCTCATCTTAAGATAATTTGGGATGGGAGTTTGTCTTTAATCTTTAGATAATTTGAAGATGGGAGTTTATCTTCCATTTTTAAGATAATTTAGAGATGGGAGTTAGTCTTCTATCTTAAGATAATTTGGAGATGGGAATTTGACTTTCATCTTAAGACAATTTGAAGATGGGAGTTTGTCTCCCATCTTAAGATAATTTGGAGATGGGAGTTTTGTCTTGAATTGGTCTTCCATCTTTATAGAGTTCATTTGGAAATATTTACATGTTCATAATAGATGTAAGTAATAAGTTCACACAGGTGCTGCAGCATATGTTATAAATGTGATTATAATAGGTCTATGATATTGTTATTTTACTAATCTTTCAATGGTTAAAAAAGGGGTTTTGTGCCTGTAATACCTTGTGAACCAAGATAAGGTAACTCCATTAGCCAGTTGTATGTGCTTTTGATCGGTCTGTTTTCTCCTTTCCCATTGTACTGTATAATTACCAGTAGACAAGTTTTAGTGGATTTTACAGTACATGTTACGAATTAACCTAATGGGAGATTACTGTCATTTTATGTACAAACCACTTCATTTTTTGCGAGACACAAAATCTGCTTAATTTTGTGAGAGATATCGAATGTGAATTTAAATGTTGTGCAAAATATGATAAAACAACAAAGAAGCAAAATATTGTATACCTAAGCAAAAATATAGTGGTTTTCAGTAGTTTCTTTACTTCAGTATCCTGTCACTAAAGTACAGGTTAACAGTGACAGAATAGAGATCAGTGTTATTCACAGTCGAAACTCATCATCTTCATGTTGGCGGGACCATGGTATTGTTTGTGAATTTTGTTGAGATAAAAAAAAGAAACTTTACTTAATGTCAAGTTATAGGAGTAAAGATTAAATGGTAGTACTCATATAGGAATTATTTAGAAATACTTCCCTATGCTTAAAGATAACTGTATGTAGATATGAGTATTAAAAGTGACAAGCAACATGTGTACTAATGTAAAAAAAAAAAAAAAAAAACATGATAATTTTTTCCTCCTCAAAATGACCAAAGTTGAATACAGTATACTGTGTGATTTATATCTTGACCAAAATTTCTAAGACTGATTTTTTTAACGATTTTACACCAAATTTTACAAGGTTTCTTACTTTTTATATTTGATGGATTTATCTGTAGTTTGTTTTACATTTGTAAGTGTTTATATATGTGTGCTAAAATTACTATTGGCTTGAGGCATAATATATGTTACCATTAGCAGTAAACAATGTCCAAAACCAGTTATTTAACTTGCATATTTTACTGTTTTATAACAAGATCAATATTTACCATGTTGTGAGTGTATTGAATACATTTAAAATTTACAATGTTGTGAGTGTTTTGAATTCATTTAAAATTTACAATGTTGTGAGTGTATTGAATACATTTAAAATTTACGATGTTTTGAGTGTATTGAATACATTTAAAATTTACAATGTTGTAAGTATTGAATACATTTAAAATTTATAAAGTTGTGAGTGTATTGAATACATTTAAAATTTACAAAGTTGTGAGTGTATTGAATACATTTAAAATTTACGATGTTGTAAGTATTGAATACATTTAAAATTTACAATGTTGTGAGTGTATTGAATACAATTAAAATTTACGATGTTGTGAGTGTATTGAATACATTTAAAATTTACAAAGTTGTGAGTGTATTGAATACATTTAAAATTTGCAATGTTGTAAGTATTGAATACATTTAAAATTTACAATGTTGTGAGTGTATTGACAATTAAAATTTACGATGTTGTGAGTGTATTGAATACATTTAAAATTTACAATGTTGTGAGTGTATTGAATACAATTAAAATTTACAATGTTGTAAGTATTGAATACATTTAAAATTTACAATGTTGTGAGTGTATTGAATACATTTAAATTTACAAAGTTGTGAGTGTATTGAATACATTTAAAATTTACAATTCTGTGAGTGTATTGAATACATTTGAAATTTACAATGTTGTGAGTGTATTGAATACATTTGAAATTTACAATGTTGTGAGTGTATTGAATACATTTAAAATTCACATTGTTGCGAGTGTATTGAATACATTTGAAATTTACAATGTTGTGACAGTGAGTGTATTGAATACATTTGAAATTTACAATGTTGTGAGTGTATTGAATACATTTAAAATTCACATTGTTGCGAGTGTATTGAATACATTGAAAATTTACAATGTTGCGAGTGTATTGAATACATTGAAAATTCACAATGTTGTGAGTGTATTGAATACATTGAAAATTTACAATGTTGCAAGTGTATTGAATGCATTTAAAATTTACAATGTTGCGAGTGTATTGAATACATTTAAAATTTACAATGTCATGAATATTGAATACATTTGAAATATTCAAAAAGACTAAGGCATGGATATGTTGTAGCATTTGATATAGTGACTCTGTCCTCGGGACCTATCTCTGTCCTATGATGATGTGTATGATACAAGCCTAGTATAAAATGTCCATGGCTTTGGTAGATGTATCATATAGTCTCATTATTAGGAGAATAGACTGTTTCGTTTGGATGTTGTTACAGCCTCAGGTATGGCAGGAATTCAATCTTGGCATATCTGATTAAACTTGTCACATTGCCAGCATTTATTGATGAAGACCATGCCAAGAATGAGGATATATGTGTAATAAGTCCATAGTTTAGGTGATATGGCCTGGCAATATTTCCCCTACCAGGACCTGACAGTGTACAGCCTATAACACCTGGATGTGTCAACATGTTGTCTTCATCTTGTTGCGTTGGAATCAGAATCCACATTACTGGCAGATCTCTCAGTCTGTCCTCTTGTATTACAACACATCTAAAAGATGAACATGTGCGCTCATGTAACAATGCATGTGCTTCAGTGTGTACAGGTGCTTTGTTTGTCACAAATAACTGGTATGCCATGTATCTATATTGTTATCTTCGGCAAAATACCAAATTTAAGGTCAAAATGCTGTTGTTTATTGTAGAAAAGGTTTTTGCGTACAAGCATCTTTCAAATGAAAAACTCATCTCAACTGAAGAGGATAATTATCAGCATCAGTGATATGTTTAGTTAATTACATTACAATTTTCTTGAGAACCTCTTGGGAACAACCTATACACTGCCAATCGTCCTGGTAATATTTCAGCATCAGCCAGTCCTCTACACAGGATATATGTCTGAATATAGTGACCTCTCACTCTCTAAACCTAGAAAATCCTGTATTACAGGCCAGTCTGAGGTGGTACTTTAACTCTACAGATTATGGCAGTAATCATACTCCAGGGCTGATCAAGCCAGACATTTGATGATCACAATACTGGGTAGTTGTCTTCTCTGTACATGTATATCATTATAATGTTGTAATTACTGTGATTTTATCATCAATAGAAATGTTGAACAAGAATATAAAGACAACATTTTAGTAACAATGTACTGTGATGTAGTAAACTACATGTATTAAGCCAAAATATGTAGTACCTTTTTTATAATTTATTTTAATGATACATGTATCAAAGTAAGAAGTGTCCAAATTATAAAAAAAAAAAATACAATTATCTGAGATTGTGATTTATATTAAGATGAGTGTACATGTATTGTTCTTATCACAAATAGTGATATATTACAGTAAACAGTCTGTAAAGCCTGTCTTACAGACTAAATAGTCTTTATAGTCCTCTGGTCAAGTTGACCATTTGGGACCCTGAAGAGTGGTCTTATTAAGCAGGTGGTGTTTGTACACAGGTGGTGTTTGTACACAGGTGTTCGCTGAGGTAGGTTTTATGTACGGTATTACAGGATACCTATTTTCGGTAAAGAAAGGTTGACTACATCAATGGGACAGAAGTACAATAAGAAGTTTGACAAGTTCAAATCATATAAACAGATAACTTTATAAGGACAATCTTATTAAATGTAACTCCTTTTGCCTGATAAACAAAGGTTGATTGTGAAATCTGTCAGGTTTATACACAATCCAAGTGTAAGTGGACTATATGAATTTTAATCAGATTGGGCTACATACCACTCCGCCTTTAATTTCGATCAAAAACACCAATCCAGGTCAGATTGTGCCACACAGATTAATACTATGTAGTTTACTATTAATTCTCTCATTGAGTTCCATCCCTCCACATCTTTATTGGTGCGATATCTATAATGGCGTGTATAGAATACAACTACTTTGTCCCCGTGTTAGATTTACTTTTGTAGATCTCGCTCCTCAGTGAATTGAGCAGGTGGATAAGATTACTTTGTACTTGAATTGAGATTCCTGTTTCCATTGGTCAATCTTCCTTTCATTTCGCCGCGAGTGATGTCAGATTTGTCTTTCTTTGTTAGTTTTCACTGTCTCACTATTTTATAAGTTAAACAAATCCACTTTATTTTGATGGATTTGAGTAGGTTGTAGCAATTCCATGTTTTAGATTAACAGAAACCTGTTTATGTTTGATATGTATAAATAAATGGTGCTCCTTCAAATATTTGTTTTAAAATCTTCAATGGATAGATTCTGCTTGCTGTTTTCGCTGCCAAAATTCTTTTGTAGAATTAACATATATATTATGTAGTGTTTTCATTGCATTTTCATCTGTGGTCTTACATAATACAAAATAAACTTATTTTAAAACAATAATAATTCTTTGTTGTCTTTAACCAGTCAGATCATGATTTTTTGTGTCCTTGCAGATTTATCAATAGTCACAAACATTTACTAGTAACACAAAATGTTTATTAAATTAAATTCTAATTAGACTTCATCTTCGGGAATTCCTGCAGATCTGTTTCCATGGTAGAATAAGTAAGAGATGCAGTGATTGTCTCCCCCTCCCTAGGGAACTTTCCAATCAGTGTTATATTGTTACTAAGATTTTAAGTTAATGCATTCTAGTAAGTTTATACAGAGGCAACAAATGAGACAGCAACAACGGACTGCCATTTTTTATCCAGCATTGTAGAAGTAAAGATCTAAATCTGATTTCTGATTAATTTGAACTGCTTGTTTTAGTGTTATGGACACTGAAGTAGACGAGTGCATGTTCTGGGGCAGTGATAAGTTGGTCTCGTTTTACCAAATACCATTAATAGTAGACAAGTGGGTGATGCAGTGGTCCTACTTGGTATAGTCCTATATATTGGTCCACAGACAGAAACAGTCTGTTTAGACTCGTATCATCAACCACAGGTAATTTGAATGTTCCTTAAGCTTTTGGTCATCCTCGATACTCTAGTTACTATTATGGTCAATGGATCCCTATACTATGTTAGTTACTACTATGGTCAATGGATCCCTATACTATGTTAGTTACTACTATGGTCAATGGATCCATCCCTATACTATGTTAGTTACTATTATGGTCAATGGATCCATCCCTATACTATGTTAGTTACTATTATGGTCAATGGATCCATCCCTATACTATGTTAGTTACTACTATGGTCAATGGATCCCTATACTATGTTAGTTACTACTATGGTCAATGGATCCCTATACTATGTTAGTTACTACTATGGTCAATGGATCCCATATATGTTAGTTACTACTATGGTCAATGGATCCCCTATACTATGTTAGTTACTACTATGGTCAATGGATCCCTATACTATGTTAGTTACTACTATGGTCAATGGATCCATCCCTATACTATGTTAGTTACTACTATGGTCAATGGATCCATCCCTATACTATGTTAGTTACTACTATGGTCAATGGATCCCTATACTATGTTAGTTACTACTATGGTCAATGGATCCCCCTATACTATGTTAGTTACTACTATGGTCAATGGATCCCTATACTATGTTAGTTACTACTATGGTCAATGGATCCCTATACTATGTTAGTTACTACTATGGTCAATGGATCCATCCCTATACTATGTTAGTTACTACTATGGTCAATGGATCCATCCCTATACTATGTTAGTTACTACTATGGTCAATGGATCCCTATACTATGTTAGTTACTACTATGGTCAAATGGATCCCCCTATACTATGTTAGTTACTACTATGGTCAATGGATCCCTATACTATGTTAGTTACTACTATGGTCAATGGATCCCTATACTATGTTAGTTACTACTATGGTCAATGGATCCCTCCTACTATGTTAGTTACTACTATGGTCAATGGATCCCTATACTATGTTAGTTACTACTATGGTCAATGGATCCCTATACTATGTTAGTTACTACTATGGTCAATGGATCCCTATACTATGTTAGTTACTACTATGGTCAATGGATCCATCCCTATACTATGTTAGTTACTACTATGGTCAATGGATCCCTATACTATGTTAGTTACTACTATGGTCAATGGATCCCTATACTATGTTAGTTACTACTATGGTCAATGGATCCATCCCTATACTATGTTAGTTACTACTATGGTCAATGGATCCCTATACTATGTTAGTTACTACTATGGTCAATGGATCCCTATACTATGTTAGTTACTACTATGGTCAATGGATCCCTATATACTATGTTAGTTACTACTATGGTCAATGGATCCCTATACTATGTTAGTTACTACTATGGTCAATGGATCCCTATACTATGTTAGTTACTACTATGGTCAATGGATCCCTATACTATGTTAGTTACTACTATGGTCAATGGATCCCTATACTGATCCCTAAACTATGTTAGTTACTACTATGGTCAATGGATCCCTATACTATGTTAGTTACTACTATGGTCAATGGATCCATCCCTATACTTTGTTAGTTACTACTATGGTCAATGGATCCCTATACTATGTTAGTTACTACTATGGTCAATGGATCCCTATACTATGTTAGTTACTACTATGGTCAATGGATCCCTATACTATGTTAGTTACTACTATGGTCAATGGATCCCTATACTATGTTAGTTACTACTATGGTCAATGGATCCCTATACTATGTTAGTTACTACTATGGTCAATGGATCCCTATACTATGTTAGTTACTACTATGGTCAATGGATCCTATACATATACTAAATGATCTATACTATGTTAGTTACTACTATGGTCAATGGATCCCTATACTATGTTAGTTACTACTATGGTCAATGGATCCATCCCTATACTATGTTAGTTACTACTATGGTCAATGGATCCCTATACTATGTTAGTTACTACTATGGTCAATGGATCCATCCCTATACTATGTTAGTTACTACTATGGTCAATGGATCCATCCCTATACTATGTTAGTTACTACTATGGTCAATGGATCCCTATACTATGTTAGTTACTACTATGGTCAATGGATCCCTATACTATGTTAGTTACTACTATGGTCAATGGATCCCTATACTGATCCCTATACTATGTTAGTTACTACTATGGTCAATGGATCCCTATACTATGTTAGTTACTACTATGGTCAATGGATCCCTATACTATGTTAGTTACTACTATGGTCAATGGATCCATCCCTATACTATGTTAGTTACTACTATGGTCAATGGATCCATCCCTATACTATGTTAGTTACTACTATGGTCAATGGATCCCTATACTATGTTAGTTACTACTATGGTCAATGGATCCATCCCTATACTATGTTAGTTACTACTATGGTCAATGGATCCCTATACTATGTTAGTTACTACTATGGTCAATGGATCCCTATACTATGTTAGTTACTACTATGGTCAATGGATCCATCCCTATACTATGTTAGTTACTACTATGGTCAATGGATCCCTATACTATGTTAGTTACTACTATGGTCAATGGATCCATCCCTATACTATGTTAGTTACTACTATGGTCAATGGATCCATCCCTATACTATGTTAGTTACTACTATGGTCAATGGATCCCTATACTATGTTAGTTACTACTATGGTCAATGGATCCCTATACTATGTTAGTTACTACTATGGTCAATGGATCCCTATACTATGTTAGTTACTATTATGGTCAATGGATCCCTATACTATGTTAGTTACTACTATGGTCAATGGATCCATCCCTATACTATGTTAGTTACTACTATGGTCAATGGATCCCTATACTATACTACTATGTTAGTTACTGTTACTATATGGTCAATGGATCCCTATACTATGTTAGTTACTATTATGGTCAATGGATCCATCCCTATACTATGTTAGTTACTACTATGGTCAATGGATCCCTATACTATGTTAGTTACTACTATGGTCAATGGATCCCTATACTATGTTAGTTACTACTATGGTCAATGGATCCCTATACTATGTTAGTTACTACTATGGTCAATGGATCCATCCCTATACTATGTTAGTTACTACTATGGTCAATGGATCCATCCCTATACTATGTTAGTTACTACTATGGTCAATGGATCCCTATACTATGTTAGTTACTACTATGGTCAATGGATCCCTATACTATGTTAGTTACTACTATGGTCAATGGATCCCTATACTATGTTAGTTACTACTATGGTCAATGGATCCC
Source organism: Argopecten irradians (assembly GCF_041381155.1). NCBI lineage: Eukaryota > Metazoa > Mollusca > Bivalvia > Pectinida > Pectinidae > Argopecten > Argopecten irradians. Next base: position 1,768,675 of record NC_091138.1, on the reverse strand, counting down.
TATACTATGTTAGTTACTACTATGGTCAATGGATCCCTATACTATGTTAGTTACTACTATGGTCAATGGATCCCTATACTATGTTAGTTACTACTATGGTCAATGGATCCCTATACTATGTTAGTTACTACTATGGTCAATGGATCCCTATACTATGTTAGTTACTACTATGGTCAATGGATCCCTATACTATGTTAGTTACTACTATGGTCAATGGATCCCTATACTATACTATGTTAGTTACTACTATGGTCAATGGATCCCTATACTATGTTAGTTACTACTATGGTCAATGGATCCCTATACTATGTTAGTTACTACTATGGTCAATGGATCCCTATACTATGTTAGTTACTACTATGGTCAATGGATCCCTATACTATGTTAGTTACTACTATGGTCAATGGATCCCTATACTGATCCCTAAACTATGTTAGTTACTACTATGGTCAATGGATCCCTATACTATGTTAGTTACTACTATGGTCAATGGATCCATCCCTATACTATGTTAGTTACTACTATGGTCAATGGATCCATCCCTATACTATGTTAGTTACTACTATGGTCAATGGATCCCTATACTATGTTAGTTACTACTATGGTCAATGGATCCATCCCTATACTATGTTAGTTACTACTATGGTCAATGGATCCATCCCTATACTATGTTAGTTACTACTATGGTCAATGGATCCCTATACTATGTTAGTTACTACTATGGTCAATGGATCCCTATACTGATCCCTATACTATGTTAGTTACTACTATGGTCAATGGATCCCTATACTATGTTAGTTACTACTATGGTCAATGGATCCATCTATACTATGTTAGTTACTACTATGGTCAATGGATCCCTATACTATGTTAGTTACTACTATGGTCAATGGATCCCTATACTATGTTAGTTACTACTATGGTCAATGGATCCATCCTATACTATGTTAGTTACTACTATGGTCAATGGATCCCTATACTATGTTAGTTACTACTATGGTCAATGGATCCCTATACTATGTTAGTTACTACTATGGTCAATGGATCCCTATACTATGTTAGTTACTACTATGGTCAATGGATCCCTATACTATGTTAGTTACTACTATGGTCAATGGATCCCTATACTATGTTAGTTACTACTATGGTCAATGGATCCCTATACTATGTTAGTTACTATTATGGTCAATGGATCCCTATACTATGTTAGTTACTACTATGGTCAATGGATCCATCCCTATACTATGTTAGTTACTACTATGGTCAATGGATCCATCCTATACTATGTTAGTTACTACTATGGTCAATGGATCCCTATACTATGTTAGTTACTACTATGGTCAATGGATCCCTATACTATGTTAGTTACTACTATGGTCAATGGATCCCTATACTATGTTAGTTACTACTATGGTCAATGGATCCATCCCTATACTATGTTAGTTACTACTATGGTCAATGGATCCCTATACTATGTTAGTTACTACTATGGTCAATGGATCCCTATACTATGTTAGTTACTACTATGGTCAATGGATCCCTATACTATGTTAGTTACTACTATGGTCAATGGATCCCTATACTATGTTAGTTACTACTATGGTCAATGGATCCCTATACTATGTTAGTTACTACTATGGTCAATGGATCCCTATACTATGTTAGTTACTACTATGGTCAATGGATCCCTATACTATGTTAGTTACTACTATGGTCAATGGATCCATCCCTATACTATGTTAGTTACTACTATGGTCAATGGATCCCTATACTATGTTAGTTACTACTATGGTCAATGGATCCCTATACTATGTTAGTTACTACTATGGTCAATGGATCCCTATACTATGTTAGTTACTACTATGGTCAATGGATCCCTATACTATGTTAGTTACTACTATGGTCAATGGATCCATCCCTATACTATGTTAGTTACTACTATGGTCAATGGATCCCTATACTATGTTAGTTACTACTATGGTCAATGGATCCCTATACTATGTTAGTTACTACTATGGTCAATGGATCCATCCCTATACTATGTTAGTTACTACTATGGTCAATGGATCCCCTATACTATGTTAGTTACTACTATGGTCAATGGATCCCTATACTATGTTAGTTACTACTATGGTCAATGGATCCCTATACTATGTTAGTTACTACTATGGTCAATGGATCCCTATACTATGTTAGTTACTACTATGGTCAATGGATCCCTATACTATGTTAGTTACTACTATGGTCAATGGATCCCTATACTATGTTAGTTACTACTATGGTCAATGGATCCCTATACTATATGTTAGTTACTACTATGGTCAATGGATCCCTATACTATGTTAGTTACTACTATGGTCAATGGATCCCTATACTATGTTAGTTACTACTATGGTCAATGGATCCCTATACTATGTTAGTTACTACTATGGTCAATGGATCCCTATACTATGTTAGTTACTACTATGGTCAATGGATCCCTATACTATGTTAGTTACTACTATGGTCAATGGATCCCTATACTATGTTAGTTACTACTATGGTCAATGGATCCCTATACTATGTTAGTTACTACTATGGTCAATGGATCCCTATACTATGTTAGTTACTACTATGGTCAATGGATCCCTATACTATGTTAGTTACTACTATGGTCAATGGATCCATCCCTATACTATGTTAGTTACTACTATGGTCAATGGATCCATCCCTATACTATGTTAGTTACTACTATGGTCAATGGATCCCTATACTATGTTAGTTACTACTATGGTCAATGGATCCATCCCTATACTATGTTAGTTACTACTATGGTCAATGGATCCCTATACTATGTTAGTTACTACTATGGTCAATGGATCCATCCCTATACTATGTTAGTTACTACTATGGTCAATGGATCCATCCCTATACTATGTTAGTTACTACTATGGTCAATGGATCCCTATACTATGTTAGTTACTACTATGGTCAATGGATCCCTATACTATGTTAGTTACTACTATGGTCAATGGATCCCTATACTATGTTAGTTACTACTATGGTCAATGGATCCATCTATACTATGTTAGTTACTACTATGGTCAATGGATCCCTATACTATGTTAGTTACTACTATGGTCAATGGATCCATCTATACTATGTTAGTTACTACTATGGTCAATGGATCCCTATACTATGTTATATTATAAACTGAAAGCTCTGTACGCCACAACTTGTGTATATTATGTACCGGTACATCAAAAGAAATGAGATGATCAAACGACGGTCTTGGTATAGATCCTTTGTAATCCTCAATGAAGCCTCGGTGATTGGTAAGATTTACTCACCTGTTTTACCTTCAGTTTTGCTAAGATAGGGGCCATAACAACAGTGATAGTAACTGAAATCTCCGATCAACCGGACAAATCAGACTACTTCAGTATCATTTCACTTTTTATTTTCAAATACAATGTAGATGAAATGTTTTCTGATATTCATGCAAGCACATTTCTCTGTTAAAGCATAAAAACCCTGTCCAGTGTATCATCAAACTGCATAATTGGAAATGTACCAGTAAATATTCTGATCTGCTAGCTGCTATTAGCACACATGTATCTGACCATTACACTCTTCTCAACAATATCAATAAAATACATATTTTCATATTCTCAATCACTTTCAAGCTATCTCTGACATTGTTACTCATCACTGAATTCAAACTTGTAATAGACTATGATTAGTTTTTAGATAGTATCATCTTCTTATTCAATTTCTAAGCTTATCACTGACAATGTCATTCCACATCAGTTCCAAACTTGTTATAGACTATGATTGTAAACATCTCACTGGGACAAATCATGATTAATATTTTCATATTATCACAAATCAAACCTTGTCAGCACCGTCCAGGTGAACACAGCACATCCTTAACTAGAGGGCTCCAGGAATTTTACTGCAGTTCACATGTCTTCTTGACCTTGATTAGCTGCCAGGGTTATTCTCTTATAAAAGCCAAAGCAAGAGTTGTGAGGTTGTCACGAAGTGATGTCACATTTGAGGGCTACACTCGGACATGAAGCAGTGTTTGAAGGCATTCTTTGGCTATTGACAATATCCCACGTCCATCATGTGTAGTGTAGTGGCTGTTAAGAGATGTCCTGTCACCTGTGACCACGTATCTCCATGTCCATCACCATATGGCAATAAAGCCTTCGTCGTCGTGTGTTTCGGCGAGCTCATCCGTATCTCTCCTTGTCCTGTTCAATCTCTGCCTGTCTCCTCAAAATTTCGGCGTTTTTCTTCTGAATCAGCAGAATTCTTGCATCTAGATCACTAAGGTGTCCAGGTGGTTCTATAAACAGACAATATCAAAATCACTCAATCTAACCTCCATAGACTTCACGTATTATGTCAAAATCACTCAATCTAACCTCCATAGATTTCACTACGGTATATTATGTCAAAATTATCAACTGGGTTAGCGAACTGTAAAATAGAAAAATTTTCAAGCACGAGTAAAACCATATAACAAGAGGCCCATGGGCCTTAACGGTCATCTGACTCATGGCACAAAACAACAAAGTCACAGTATAAAGTATTGGTTAACGATTAATATAAACAATACAAGGAACTCCTTAGTTGAATATGTAAGTTTCTGAAAAAGGTAAATGTCATTTGTTGAACAAACTTGGTAGCCCTTCATCCAAATATGGTCGAAACCCATTCAAGGATTAATATAAGGAGGAGTCAGATTTTAAAGCCATTTCAGCAAAGCTCCCATTTTGGACCTCGGTCATACTATCCCCATGGGTCTTACCTCGGTCCTTTATAAAATATGATTGTCATAAAATATGATGTTCTGAATCAATTAAAACCACTATAGACCAATTTTCATTGAGATCGGAGACTGAAACCTTAAAACAGGAAGTGGGCCAGCGGCCATCTTGGAATACCAAAATCTTTACGAAAATGTTTGCATGTTGTTCGGCATCAATTAAAACCCCTATAGACCAATTTTCATTGAGATCGGAGACTGAAACCTTAAAACAGGAAGTGGGCCAGCGACCATCTTGGAATACCAAAATCTTTACGAAAATGTTTGCATGTTGTTCAGCATCAATTAAAACCCCTATAGACCAATTTTCATTGAGATCGGAGACTGAAACCTTAAAACAGGAAGTGGGCCAGCGGCCATCTTGGAATACCAAAATCTTTACGAAAATGTTTGCATGTTGTTCGGCATCAATTAAAACCCCTATAGACCAATTTTCATTGAGATCGGAGACTGAAACCTTAAAACAGGAAGTGGGCCAGCGGCCATCTTGGAATACCAAAATCTTTACGAAAATGTTTGCATGTTGTTCGGCATCAATTAAAACCCCTATAGACCAATTTTTATTGAGATCGGAGACTGAAACCTTAAAACAGGAAGTGAGCCAGCTAAAATTAAGAAAATTTGCCCTTTTGGGGCCCCACCCCTCAGTTCCTAGGGTTCAGACCAGACTCATTTATATAAAATATAATTGTGTTTCCCCAATGATGCTTCACACCAAATATGGATAAAATTCATCCAAGGATGGAGGAGGAGTAGGACTTTAAAGCTAAAATTAAGAAAATTTCCCCATTTGGGGCCCCACCCCTCAGCCCCTAGGGGTCGGACCAGGCTCATTTGTAATATGATTGTCCTTCCCCAATGATGTTTCACAACAAATATGGATGAAATCCATCCAAGGATGAAGGAGGAGAAGGATTTTAAAGCTAAAATTAAGAAAATTTCCCCATTTGGGGCCCCACCTCTCAGCCCCTAGGGGTTGGACCAGGCTCATTTATATCAAATATGATTGTCCGTCCCCAATGATGTTTCACATCAAATATGGATGAAATCCATCCAAGGATGAAGGAGGAGTAGGATTTTAAAGCTAAAATTAAGAAAATTTGCCCATTTGGGGCCCCACCCCTCAGCCCCTAGGGGTTGGACCACGCTCATTTACATCAAATATGATTATCCTTCCCCAATAATGTTTTACACTTTATATAGATGAAATCCATCCAAGGATGAAGGAGGAGTAGGATTTTAAAGCTAAAATTAAGAAAATTTGCCCTTTGGGGGCCCCACCCCTCAGCCCCTAGGGGTTGGACCACGCTCATTTATATAAAATATGATTGTCCGTCCCAAATAATGTTTCACACCAAATATGGATGAAATCCATCCAAGGATGAAGGAGAAGTAGGATTTTAAAGCTAAAATTAAGAAAATTTGCCTTTTTGGGGCCCTACCCCTCAGCCCCTAGGGGTCGGACCAGGCTCATTTATATAAAATATGATTGTCCATCCCAAATGATGTTTCACACCAAATATGGATGAAATCCATCCAAGGATGAAGTAGGAGTAGGTTTTTAAAGCTAAAATTAAGAAAATTTGCCCTTTTGAGGCCCCACCATTCAGCCCCTAGGGGTCGGACCAAGCTCATTTATATAAAATATGATTGTCCTTCATCAACAATGTTTCAAACCAAATATGGATGAAATCCATCCAAGGATGAAGGAGGAGTAGGATTTTAAAGCTTAAAATAAGAAAATTCGCCCTTTTGGGGCCCCACCCCTCAGCCCCTAGGGGTCACACCTATCTCAAATATATAAAATATGAATGTCCTTACCTAATGATGTTTCACACTAAATATGGATGAAATCCATCCAAGGATGAAGGAGGAGTAGGATTTTAAAGCTAAAATAAGAAAATTTGCCCTTTTGGGGCCCCACCCCTCAGCCCCTAGGGGTCGGACCAGGCTCATTTATATAAAATATGATTGTCCTTCCCCAATGATGTTTCAAACCAAATATGGATGAAATCCATCCAAGGATGAAGGAGGAGTAGGATTTTAAAGCTAAAATTAAGAAAATTTGCCCTTTTGTGGCCCCGCCCCTCTGACCCTAGGGGTCGGACCAGGCTCATTTATATAAAATATGATTGTCCTTCCCTAATGAAGTTTCACACCAAATATGGATGAAATCCATCCAAGGATGAAGGAGGAGTAGGATTTTAAAGCTAAAATTAAGAAAATTTGCCCTTTTGAGGCCCTGCCCCTCTGACCCTAGGGGTCGGACCAGGCTCATTTATATAAAATATGATTGTCCTTCCCTAATGATGCTTCAAACCAAATATGGATGAAATCCATCAAAGGATGAAGGAGGAGTAGGCTTTTGTATAAATAGTCTTACGCACGACGCACGGCGGACGGCGCGGCGGACGGCGGACGGCGCACGGCGCACGACGACGGACGAAACACGATGACAATAGGTCATCCTGACCTTCGGTCAGATGACCTAAAAAGTCTAGATGACAAAATTTAATTGTTGTTAAAAAAACTGAGAACTCTTGAGGGTAATAAAACAAAGTCCAATCAACTGAGGATTGTAATGTGGCTGTGACAAAACATATTTCCTTTACTTGGTATCTAAATGTTTTACATAAAACTATTATCAATAGTTTCACATTGTGAATATAAAGTTTCATACCACTAGTTTTGAAAGCAGTGATTTCTTTTAACCCATCAAACATATGAAAGGACAAACATCACTAGAAAACTGACATCGGCCACAAAGGGCTCCTTTAGGGGCCACTGCAGCCACTGTTGATTTCCAGTCCTATCAACTGTCCTTAATAAATCAGATGATTTTTAAACTTTGACCCCTGACCATGGTGGCAAACTTGGATTTCTCTGGGAAAAAATTACCTGGTAAACTCCTTTTGTACATCTACTTTACTATAAGCTATTACCAAGTACAGTTTCAAACCCTCGGCCTATGAATTTCTAAGACTTTACCTGTAACAGTTGGGACTGGTTTTGAAGTGTCCTGAGAAACAATGGTCTTCCTTGGTAAATTGGTGTCTGTTGTTTCCACCCTGCGTGTGACAGTGAAGTCTCGACGTCTCCCTTCGTCATCGTGTCGCTGTAGTTTGGCCTTCTTATGATGCACAGGCTGCCCTAGTCTCTCGTGGATAGACAATCTCTTTGGGGAGTTTTCTTGTCTGACTGTTATTGGATAATCAAGAAATAATTTTATACACTGCATCTGTTGATAAAATGTTTTGCAACAATAATTGAAAAATAATTTGATATATTAACTGTGAAAGTGTAACAAACTTAGTGTAAAACAAAGCCATAAGATAAACAAATTGTATAGATAGCACTAGAAGTGGTTATGGATGACAGAGTTATCTCCCTTTAATTACCCCGTCCACCATTCATTTTTGAATATTAAATACAATGTAGTGTTTAGATATATTTCGTTACCTTTAGATGCCTCATCCCTCCAGACAACCTTTGTGTGATGGCGACCATCCTGGTCCGGTGACCTTGACCTCTCCTTCACTACTGACCTTTCCTTATAACCTTTGTTATCAATAGTCACAGTAAAGTTTTTATTTTTAGCACTCTCCTTGTCTCTCTCCTCGCGCCTCCTCTTTGACTTGCTCTTTCCATCCTGAAGATCTGGAGATTTTACTTCCTTACTTTTGGAAGAACTTCCCTCAGAATCAAGGTTTTTGGAACTTAGAGAAACAAAGCTGGTCAACAACTTTTTGGGAGGTGTTGCCTTATCACTATCAGCCTTGTCCTCCTTCATGAATCTTTTCCTTCTCTGTTCCTTCACACTCTCGTTGTTAGCTTTGTCACCACTAGTATCTTTCTCTACACCACGATTAGTTTTGTCTTCATCTTTCTGAACACTGCTTTTGTCTTTGTCGTTTTGAATTAATCGATTGTCTTTTTGATTGTCTTTCTGAACAGGTAAACTGCCTTGGCCATCGTCTTTCTGTACGATACGACTATTAGCACCTTTGTCACTGTCTTTCTGTTTGACGACTTTCTCGTCTTTCTGACTAGGTTCAATGTCGAGATCTTTTTTAGTAGTTCGACTACTTTTGTCTCTATCCGGATTAGACTTGTCTTCTGTTTTGTGAAGAGAAACTTTTCCAGAGTCTCTGAGTCTATCACTTTTATTAGATTCGTATTTATTTGAATTGTTTTTATTTTCATTACCTGGCACTTCCACTGAACTAGACGGTTTTTCACCACTCCCCCTTAATCTCTCTCCATTCATATTTACAGATCGGCTTTCGCGACTTTTCGTTGATGTGTAAGTCTCTCTGTCACGACTTTGTGATGAAATGTCTTTTTCTTTGTCGCGATTTTTCATTAAAGTGTCAGCCTCTTTGTCGCGATTTTTTGATGAAATATCAGTCTCTTTTTCACGACTTTTTGACGAAATGTTAGTGTTACTTACTTTGCTCCAGTTCTGATAAGTATAATGTCCTTCCTTGGAGTCTTTTTGTGCTTCGTTTGAATCTTTGTCATTTTTGTCAGTATTTCTATCATACTTTCTATCATTATCTCTATATTTCTCCCTCCTCTCTCTATCATACCTATCATCACCTCTGTCTCTACCGTATCTATCTCCCTTTTCGTCACGTCCCTTTTTGTACCTATCATCTTTACCACTATTCCTATTCTTTTCACTGTTCTCCTTTCTCCTATTGTAATCTTCCTCTCGTTTTCGAATTCTTTCCTCCGCTTCCTTTTGCCGTTTGACTTTCTCTCTTTGTCTCCTTTCTCGTTCAATGTCTGCCGTTTGTCGTTCTGTTTTCCGTGAGTTTTTATTTCTCCACCCTTCCTCACTAGAGTCACTATCACTATCTGATGAAGATGAGCTTTCACTACTAGAACTACTCGATGACTCACTTTCTGATGAAGATTCCACAGGCTTTTTACTTCTGTAAGATTTCTTATGTTCCTTAATTTTTTCGTTGCTCTGTTTATGTTTTGATTCCTCTTCCTTTTTGGTTGATCGTTCATTCAGCGATTTAGTTGTTTTTCGTTGGGACATTTCTTTTTTATGTCTGTCTGAATTTTTATTGTCTCTTTCAATTTTTTTCTGTCTGGCCTCAAGTCTCTCCCGTTCCTTCTCAAACATTTCTCTACTTTTCACAGATTTTTTTGATTGCAATGATTTTTCCCCAGATCCCCTTTGCTTTCTTTCTGTTTTCTTACTTTCACTTTTACTGTCTAATTTACCATCCATCCAGTCCCTGGTGGAGACTTTCTTTTTTAAAGCATCTAAATCTTCTAATGGAGACCCATGCCTTCTAAGCGGGGACCGAGCGGAATCCCGATTTTTCACTTTCTCGTAGGAAGCCGACCTTGACCTCCTTTTGTTTGGTCTTGATTTCTCTGGTGATGACCTTGACCTGGAATATGCCTTTTTGGAATCATCAGGAGAGCGAAGTCTTGTTGAAGCTGTCCTAGACCTACTGTTGGAATGAACAGGTGATTGTTCACGTTTGCAGGACGACTCTGGCACGTGATGCTGACCAGATGTTGAATGTGGCGACTTTTGTCTCTTTTCATCTTGATGAACAATTTTTGTTTCACTTTTATTTTCAGTTGGTTTTGCTGGTTGTACAGCGTTTGGACCAAATATGTATTCTGGTCTTAACATTGAAGTCTTCCCAGGAGGTCTCGACTCTGATTTTTGAGAATTTCTTGAAGATGAAGAATGTCTTTCTGTTGAAGGACTTCTTCTTGATGATTTTAACTTTGGTGATTTGGACCTGTGCGATTTTGGACGTGAAGGAGATTTAGACAGCGGTGACTTCGACCTGTGTGATTTTGGCCGTGACGGAGATTTAGACAGAGGTGACTTCGATCTATGTGATTTTGGCCGTGGAGGAGACCTAGATTGTGGTGATTTTGACCTGGGTGGTTTTGATCGAGGAGATTTAGACTGCGGTGATTTGGATCGATTCACAGTCCTAGATATTGTCTTTGTTTCCATGGTAACAAGATGACCACTAGACGATGTGGATGACTTAGTTGAATATTTCACAGTTCTGGTCAGACTGGTACTCTCTGGTGATTTTTGTGGTACACTTTTTACAGGTTTTTCTGTTTTACTATATTTATCTTCTTTGCTGGTTGTTTTAACAGTTGTATGTTCAGGTTTAGTGGAATGAACACTATCATTTGTGTTTAAAGTTCTACTACTGTCATTCTTAGACTGGACGGGGTCAGGAACTGGTTTTATATCTTTTTTATTTTCAGACACTTCATCAGCAGTTTTGCTGATTTCTTGCTGCCTTGTCTTTGAAGCATCCTTCTGATTGGTGCCGTCTGAACTGCTGCTATCACTTGTGCTGTTTTTATCCTCCTCATCAGAGGAACTGTCAGAGGAAGAGTTGTCATATCCATCCTTCTTGACATCATCCATATCCTCATCTTCACTGGTCTGATTGTCATCATCTTCAGAGTTCGATTCATACCTTGAAAACTTGTCAACCACTGCAAATAATGAAAGATACTAAAATTTAGAATGGAGAAGCAAAATACAAAAATTGGAAAACTGTATATATTATCTGTTGTATTTACCCTATAACTCATGTATTACTTCACTATGTATATTCCACCCGTGTATCGTCAGTTTTGACATATTCAAACTAGAAATACTTACTATAGTATACTATAGGAACTGTATATTTTGTTTTAATACACACTAGTAACAATACCAGGTAGAGGTTGGAGTAGAGGTTGGGGTAGAGGTTAGGGAAGAGGTTGTGGTACCTTTTACTTTAGTATAAGTTGGGGTAGAGATTGGGTTAGATGAGACTTACCTTTTGCTTTGGTAGAGGTTGGGGTAGATGAGACTTACCTTTTGCTTTGGTAGTGTTTGGGGTAGATGAGACTTACCTTTTGTTTTGGTAGAGGTTGGGGTAGACGAGTCGTACATTTTGTTTTGGTAGAGGTTGGGTTAGACCAGACTTACCTTTTGTTTTGGTAGAGGTTGGGGTAGATGAGACTTACCTTTTGCTTTGGTAGTGTTTGGGGTAGATGAGACTTACCTTTTGTTTTGGTAGAGGTTGGGGTAGACGAGTCGTACATTTTGTTTTGGTAGAGGTTGGGTTAGACCAGCCGTACCTTTTGTTTTGGTAGAGGTTGGGTTAGACCAGTCGTATCTTTTGTTTTGGTAGAGGTTGGAGTAGAGGTTGGGGTAGACCGGTCGTACATCTTGTTTTGGTAGAGGTTGGGGTAGATGAATCTTACCTTTTGTTTTGGTAGAGGTTGGGGTAGATGAATCTTACCTTTTGTTTTGGTAGAGGTTGGGGTAGATGAATCTTACCTTTTGTTTTGGTAGAGGTTGGGGTAGATGAATCTTACTTTTTGTTTTGGTAGAGGTTGGGGTAGGTTGGGGTAGATGAATCTTACCTTTTGTTTTGGTAGAGGTTGGGGTAGACCAGTCTTACATTTTGTTTTGGTAGAGGTTGGGGTAGATGAATCTTACCTTTTGTTTTGGTAGAGGTTGGGGTAGACGAGTCGTACATTTTGTTTTGGTAGAGGTTGGGGTAGATGAATCTTACCTTTTGTTTTGGTAGAGGTTGGGGTAGATGAATCTTACCTTTTGTTTTGGTAGAGGTTGGGGTAGATGAATCTTACCTTTTGTTTTGGTAGAGGTTGGGGTAGATGAATCTTACCTTTTGTTTTGGTAGAGGTTGGGGTAGATGAATCTTACCTTTTGTTTTGGTAGAGGTTGGAGTAGAGGTTGGGTTAGACCAGTCGTACCTTTTGTTTTGGTAGAGGTTGGAGTAGAGTTGGGGTAGACCAGTCGTACCTTTTGTTTTGGTAGAGGTTGGGGTAGATGAATTCTTACCTTTTGTTTTGGTAGAGGTTGGGGTAAAGGTTGGAGTAGATGAATCTTACCTTTTGTTTTGGTAGAGGTTGGGGTAGATGAATCTTACCTTTTGTTTTGGTAGAGGTTGGGGTAGATGAATCTTACCTTTTGTTTTGGTAGAGGTTGGGGTAGACCAGTCTTACCTTTTGTTTTGGTAGAGGTTGGGGTAGATGAATCTTACCTTTTGTTTTGGTAGAGGTTGGGGTAGATGAATCTTACCTTTTGTTTAGGTAGAGGTTGGGGTAAAGGTTGGGGTAGATGAATCTTACCTTTTGTTTTGGTAGAGGTTGGGGTAAAAGTTGGAGTAGATGAATCTTACCTTTTGTTTTAGTAGAGGTTGGGGTAGATGTACCGCTCCTTTCCTCAGATCCTACCCACTTGTCCTGGGGACGTAGAAGCTGAGTATCTGACTTGCTGGACTGGTCTGTATCCATTGGTAAGGTGTGGATATGGACCAGATTACTCCCTCTATTGTTACTGGTGCTGTGGCTCCCACTGCTGTGGCCTCCTCCAATGTGGCTCCCACTGCTGTGGCCTCCTCCACTGTGGCCTCCTCCGCCTTGGCCTCCTCCACTGTGGCTTCCACCACTGTGGCCACCTCCACTGTGACCCCGATCATCGCGATGCCGAGATGAGTATGAATGAATATTGGAATAATTTCTTCTGCTGTCGCTATAGTGATGGTTACGGTCGTCACGGTAATGGCGATCTTCCCTATGATGGTAACTAGAGTGTTTTCTGTCATTTGTCTGTAAGGAATAAATATTCACATAAACCGGTAAAACCTATCCTAGTGTTTTGACTTGTGTATAAAGAACAACTTGGCTATAAAGACCATTTCCTCTTTGTCACTTTGGTGGTCCTACTTACCTAAAGTTATTGCATTTCATACACTGTAAAGCAACTTTCTATCACAGCTATTGAATTTCGCGATTTCCATTTCTGAACAAGTTTGAGAAGATAAAATTTCGCAGATTAAATAATTGAACGGAACTTATCAAAACAAGAGATGTAGATATAAATCGCACATATCAACTTTCAAAGAATCTAATATTTTTCCTCAAACAACATAGAATTTTAAAGTTTCTTCCTCCAAAACTGACATGCCAGACTGTGTTAAAGTAAATTATTACTTACACTTCCTGAGGATGTAGAATCACTTCGTGACTTCTTGGAAAGTAAAGCTGCCTTTCTGAGAGCTGTTAACTCATCATCCTCCTCAGACTGTTCCTGTTCATCCTGTGAGGACCGAGTTCGGTTCTGTAATCATGATATTGTGTCAGTTATTATAAGCTCATATATCTGTCACAGTATTACCACTGATTATGATACTGTATAACATACATTATTTGATCCAATAAGTGCTCCCTGATTCTATATAGAGTATCAGCACTTTCCATCATTTCAAAAACTCAAGTTTTGTAACAGGTATTCAAATCTTTATTATGGTAAAACCAGACTGAAAATGTGAATACCATAAAGTTTCTTTGTTTTAAGACTTCTGCAAATTAATCTGCCCAATTTGTGTATTAAGGTCAAATTATGGTCTCAAAGCACCTATATAAATTCCAGATTTTATATAGCAACCTGGCGCTTTATTGGGCTGAATGCAGTAGTTATAATTAATTACAGAGATAATCAGTTAGGACCAGATAGTGCTTACCGTCTTCATTGATGCAAACACAGCATTCCTCAATGCTACCAAGTCCTCCTGAAAAGATTTTACAGGCGCCATTATATCATTGTATTGTAAATATTACAAGACAAGGGATAATCAATGTAGCAACTGAACAAGAAATTCAGCACCTTCCTAGGTCGCGATGGATATTCTATATTTAGCTCTAGGTTTACCACTGCTTGATTCAGTGTATCTCTCTTGCTTCCTTCCTGTTTTAATGTGTACTCTCACCAACACAAAGATATGCTAAAACCATCGGCATTTCATCAACTGGCATGGGTAACATGATAGGAGATTACATCACACTACGGACTCTAGATGGAAAACTGATCTATCTGGTTGATGTTAAGTGATCAAAACCGATCACAAATTCCATTGTTCAATGAATGCATCAACTAGTATCAAGCCAGGGTCTGATAGCGCAGTGTTGTGGAATTGGTTGATTATGATCGATCAACAACCAGGTAACTCAATAGAGCATTACCAGAGAGTGTTTGGAGGTAGGAGTGCAGGTAGGAGGATTATAGGGATTCCAAGATTCCAAAATGATATATAGGTTAGGTACAATTTACTGTTGATTAGTCCCACCCTCCAGATATTATGATGTCACAAAAATTGTATTAAAGTATGACGTCATGATCACTGATAGGTGTAACTAATCATACTTTACCCACATCGTTTTGGGATCTCAAAACCTCTTTATTAGACGAGTCTGTCATCAGTGTCCAGGTATACATAACTCAATCAGTATCCAACTAGTGTTCGGAGGTCCTGGGTTTGAGCCATGGTCTGATTTATGTGAATTTTTGTCCTCTCTGGTTATATATTATCATATTGGCTATACTAAGTAACAGACCTAAAGAAACATACAGTAACTCATACTGAAAATACCACAAAAATTCAATCTAATTCACCGAACTAGTGAACATCAGCAGCTGTTGACAATGGTGGATCAGTGTAGTAACAGATGTTGAAGAGTTTTTGTATATCGTTGTCATATTCTTTACACAGCTGCAACAAACACACCTCTCGTTCATAACTTACACAGTAACACGTACAGCTTACCGTCATACTGGTAAAGCAACTGGTTTTTTTCCCTGCTAGATCTACGATTATAATTAAAATAGCACAAGCTACATTGTATTTTCTAGGCCTGCAGTAAGCCTAAGACACGTTGTGCAAAGAGAAAGTATCAAGAAACGTGTTTTTAGACTTTAGCAGATGTTTATACTTTGAATTATACGATGGCATAGTATTGATATAAGCATAGTGCATTAAGTTTCTTAAATAACAAATAACTATCAAACTTATATAAAAGTGCAAGAAGTTAGACAATGCATAACAGAGCTATTTCTCTGGTAATATCGGGGTAGATTTTACCTCATCTTCGGACGCCATCTTGAATGATCTGCTTTCTACACGTAATGGATACACGTGGTTTGATCTCTGGTTAACCTGAATTTTTAGTCGCAATCAGAGCGACAGACAAAAGTGTAGGTTCGAGGCCCGGAAGGTTCAGGGATTTATTTTTTTCTCGTGTAATTTTATTTTTTACACCAATTCATTACGGAAATATTGTTTCAAGAGCACAAAATATATATCCTTATTTCTAAAGGCCCACTACTTTCCAAAATGTTTTATGATTTTAAAATGGGAATGTAAAACCACAGGGACCTGGAACGAAAATTTTTAACCAACAGTATACATATATATATGTTATAGATACTATAATATGTATATATGTATACTGTTAGTTTAAAAAAATCGTGCCAGGTCCCTGTGTGTAAAACGACCCATGTTATGAAAATTAACATTTTCTTTATTTGAATTAAATTGTTCAGAAGATGATGATAAATGTAGTATTGATGGTAAGTTAATAACTTTTGCAACTCTTCAACATCATCAATCGCATTTTATATTCCCATTTTAAATATTAAAAGCCGTTTCGGAAAGGTAGTGGGCCTTTAATGTAATAGGGAAAGCTAACTTTCCTGTACCATCTAAATCTCTGATGGTACCGAGTATTTCCATATTGGAATCAAACAGAGTTTTTTTCACAAATAGATTGAAATTAATCATAAAGTCACTGCAACCCACATGTAGATATATATATAACTACATCCCCGATACTCAGGGGTCACTATCACTGACGTTTTATTCACCCCTGGACTATCTCATAGTAAAACTGGAGGCAACAGAACAGATAAGGTAATTTAGTCTTTTGATGTACTCCAAAAGAATGTGTAAAAGTACAATGTGATTGACTGTGTTGCTTTGAAGATTGTAAACTACAGTTGCTTACTTACCCCTAGGTGTATAGGCTTATTACAACACCTCTGGTACAAGATAATTAAGTTTTATATACAGTGCTGATACATGAGCGCAGAAGTGCTGTTTCTGCAACAAAATGAGACAAAAGTCAACTTTAAATATTAGGTGTTGGCATGCGTTGAGGGAGACATCTTGATCAAAATTAAATATTGAACAATTGTACACAATTTTACTGGACCTGTCATGCGGCAGTCATAATATAAAGACTGTGAAGACTTTAATCCTATATGGTGAAGATGTTTGGATTCTTCCTTTTTCACATGTTTTATATGTGTAACTTTAACACTTGTAACTAAAATGTTACATCTGAGGTTATACCCGAGGTTATATCCATGGTTATACCTGAGGTTATACCCAAGGTTATACCCAAGGTTATACCCGAGGTTATATACAAGGTTATATTTGAGGTTATACCTGAGGATATCCAAGGTTATACCTGAGGATATCCAAGGTTATATCCAAGGTTATATTTGAGGTTATACCTGAGGTTATACCCAAGGTTATATCCAAGGTTATACCTGAGGATATCCAAGGTTATACCCAAGGTTATAACTGAGGTTATATCCAAGGTTATATTTGAGGTTATACCTGAGGATATATCCAAGGTTATATTTGAGGTTATACCTGAGGTTATATCCATGGTTATACCTGAGGTTATACCTGAGATATCCAAGGTTATACCCGAGGTTATATCTAAGGTTATACTTGATGTTATACCTGAGGTTATACGCGAGGTTATACCCAAGGTTATACCTGAAATTATATCCATGGTTATATCCGAGGTAATACCTGAGGTTATACCCAAGGTTATATCTAAGGTTATGCCTGAGGTTATATCCAAGGTTAAACTTGAGGTTATACTCATGGTTATACTTGAGATTATACCTGAAATTATATCCATGGTTATACCTGAGGTTATATCCAAGGTTATACCCAAGGTTACATCCATGGTTATATCTGAGGTTATATCCAAGGTTATGCCTGGATTTATACCTGAGGATATCCAAGGTTATACCTGAGGTTATATCCAAGGTTATACCTGAGGTTATATCCAAGGTTATATCTGAGGTTATACCCAAGGTTATACTTGAGTTTATACCTGAGGATATCCAAGGTTATGCCTGAGGTTATACCCAAGGTTATACCCGAGATTTTATCCATGGTTATACCTGAGGTTATAACCAAGGTTATACCTGAGGTTATACCCAAGGTTATACCCAAGATTATATCTGAGGTTATATCCAAGGTTATACCTGAGGTTATACTTGAAGTTATACCTGAGGTTGTACCTGAGGTTATATCAAAGGTTATACCTGAGGTTATACCCGAGGTTATACCCAAGGTTATATCTGAGGTTATACCCAAGGTTATACCCAAGGTTATACCTGAGGTTATACCCAAGGTTATACCTGAGGTTGTACCCGAGGTTATATCTGAGGTTATATCCAAGGTTATACTTGAGGTTATATCCAAGGTTATACTTGAGGTTATATCCAAGGTTATACCTGATGATATATAAGGTTATGTCCAAGGTTATACCTGAGGTTATACCTGAGGTTATACCTGAGGTTATACCCAAGGTTATACCCATGGTTTTACCTGAGGTTATACCCAAGGTTATACCCATGGTTTTACCTGAGGTTATACCTGAGGTTATACCCAAGGTTATACCTGAGGTTGTACCTGAGGTTATATCTGAGGTTATATCCAATGATATTATAAGGTTATGTCCAAGGTTATACCTGAGGTTATACCCAAGGTTATACCCAAGGTTATACCCATGGTTTGACCTGAGGTTTTACCCAAGGTTATACCCAAGGTTATACCTGAGGTTGTACCCGAGGTTATATCTGAGGTTATATCCAAGGTTATAGTTGGGGTTATATCCAATGATATATAAGGTTATGTCCAAGGTTATACCTGAGGTTATACACAATGTTATACCCATGGTTTGACCTGAGGTTTTACCCAAGGTTATACCAAGATTATACCTGATGATATATAAGGTTATGTCCAAGGTTATACCTGAGGTTTTACCCAAGGTTATACCAAGATTATACCTGAGGTTATACCCGAAGCATTTTGATAGAACGGTTCATCAGTGATTTAGATATGTACCAATATACAGTCTCACCTGTCTATAAAGACCACCCGAGGGACAACGAAAATGTGGCCTCTATAGCCAAGTGGTCTTCATATATAGCACAAATTGTGTTATAAATGACCTCTTAAGTCCTTAAAAAAGTCAATCGGATTAAAATCAGCTGTTTGATACTCCATTTTGTGCTCCGCTACAAACACAAAGTAAGCAGAGTATCAAACATATTGTAAGAATGTGGTCTTAATTAATAAGCAGGTGGTCTTTATACAGAGGTGGTATTTATAGTACATTATCTGGTTTTGCCTATTGATTACTGTGTATTCAGTCTTTAACGAATATTTTTAAGATAACCAACAGAAAAGTTGCCTATGTACCCAGAGGTATATATAAACGACAGTGTGATGATTTTTACCTGGTGCTGAGAATGTGAACATATATATACCATAGGTAAATTAAAGTTCTAATGCCTCTTACTAATGGAGAGGGCCTTGGTTTTTTTCTTAAATACAGGGCTGTCATGAAATTGATGATGTAGGCCACAGTGACCTATTTTTGGTATATTATACATTACCTCACCCAAGAATTTGAATGTGAAAACGCAAAATGATGAATGGTCAGATAATGCACACCTATAAGTGACCCAAGTTGAAGTTCCAGTGACTCGTACATAGAAAATAAAATCTAAGATCAAAATATAGGTCAGTGACCTGTTTTTGATATGTGACACATCATTTCAAAGAATTTAGCAAAAAAAACATGGAATTTCAGTGCCTTGTAGATAGAGTGTGTAAAGTGTGACTTTATCATAACAAGAGGTCCATGGGCCTTAACAGTCACCTGAGTTAGAATATATAATAAAACAAATTAAAGACATATAAACACTATATGCTGGGCCTTGAAATTGGTCAGTGATTTCTAATTTGACTTTTTAGACTATGAAGAGTATTTGCTTCCATCAAACCTGTGAACTTAGAATTTTTTTTGAAATTTTCATCATTTTGACCCTGTTTGGTCCTGCCCCTCTGGTCCCCCAGGGGGTCATTGAGGACTGATATGGATGTTAAAACGCTATATCTTAGGCTAATAATTCTAACCAAGTTTGACTCATTTCCTATGAAAATTGATCAAAAAATGCTTATTAATGTGTTTTTCCTATATGGACTATAGTAAACTTGACCCCCTCCCGAAGGGGAAACTTGAGACCCCAGGGTCATATAATTCACAATTTTTATAAAACACCTTAAGACCTTTCTATCTATAATTATTTGATTCTACTATTTCCAGAATTTTAGAAGAATATTTTTGAAGTTTTAGCCTATTTGACCCTTTTTTAGCCCCACCCCTCTACCCCCCAGGGGGTTGACCAGGGCCAATATTGATATGATATTAAAATGCTATCTCAGGCTAATAATTATAACCAAGTTTGACTCATTTCCTATGAAACTTGAGCAAAAAATGCTCATTAATGTGTTTTTCCTATATAAACTATAGTAAACTTGACCCCCTCCCGAAGGGGAAACATGAGACCCCAGGGTCATATAATTTACAATTTTTATAAAACACGCTTTAAGACCTTTTCATCTATAAAGTGTATTTGATTATACCATTTCAGAATTTTAGAAGAATATTTTTGAAGTTTTAGCCTATTTGACACTTTTTGGCCCCGCCCCTCTGCCCCAAGGGGGCCGGCCTGGACCAATATGGATATGATGTTAAAATGCTATCTCAGGCTAATAATTCTAACCAAGTTTGACTCGTTTCCAATGAAAATTGAGCAAAAAATGCTCATAAATGTGTTTTCCCTATATAAACTACAGTAAACTTAACCCCCTCCCCAGGGGGAAACTTAGAGACCCCAGGGTCATATAATTCACAATTTTTGTAAAGGACTTTAAGACCTTTCTATCTATGAAAAGAATTTGATTCTACCATTTCCAGA
Source organism: Argopecten irradians (assembly GCF_041381155.1). Classification (NCBI taxonomy): domain Eukaryota; kingdom Metazoa; phylum Mollusca; class Bivalvia; order Pectinida; family Pectinidae; genus Argopecten; species Argopecten irradians. The sequence continues at coordinate 1,747,925 of NC_091138.1, read as the reverse complement.
ATTTCAGAAGAAGATTTTTGAAGTTTTAGCCTATTTAACCCATTTTGACCCCGCCCCTAAGGCCCCTGGGGGTCAGTCATAGAAAATTTGTTAATAGGATTTAATGGCCATCTCATACTGACAATTCTAACAACATTTGACTCATTTTCTATTACAAATGACCAAATAATGCTCAAAAATGTGTTTTCCCTATATAAACTATTGTAAACTTAACCCCCTCCCCAGGGGAAAACTAGAGACCCCAGGGTCATATAATTCACAATTTTTGTAAAGGACCTTAAGACCTTTCTATCTATGAAGAGTATTTGATTCTACCACATCTGTGAGTAGAGAAGAAGATTTTTGAAATTTTACTCAATTTAACCCCTTTTGGCCCCTCCCACAGCCCCCTGGGGGGTGGGGACCATATAATTCACAATTTTGATTGGCCTTATATGCCTTAGAAGGTTTGTGCAAAATTTCATTGAAATTGCTTCAGCAGTTTTGGAGAAGAAGTCGAAAATGAAAATTGTTCACAGACATACGACGGACGACGCACGACAGACGACGACGGACAAAAGACGATTACCTGAGAATAGGTCACTTGAGACTTTGTCTCAGGTGACCTAATGAAGGGGAATTAACTCATAAAACTGATTTCATAAGCTCCAATAACAGCACAGACACCATCACATTATCAGTATGGCTAGTGTTATACAGTTTAACCAGTCAAAAAACAACACAAAATCAACACAAAAATTTCATTTGTACATATAATTTCCATAAAAAAAAAACAATTGTTAGGCGTTCTGTTAAACAACCTACAGGTTGGAACACAAAATGTACAAGTATTTCTATTCCATCACAAAAAGTTGATCATTGTATACAAAATATCAAATTGATTCTTATAACAGTTCAATTATTACAACTGCACTTAAAATAATGCATAGATCTGTTATGAATTCTAGACCAACTATTTCATTAAAACACTTCTTATGCTTTTACACAACATTGTGTTTGGTATTTATAACATGCAGCATTGACAATTTGAAATTTGAAGTTATTAATATTTCCTGAATTTTCATTGTTTGGTTGACATTGAATTTTATGCTAAAGTATGAAAGATCTACCAGTATAGTTTTCCTTGCAAATACAAAGTGACTACATACCAAGGTATGTTTAAAGACATAAAAACATCAAAATGACTTTGTGTTCACAATAAAAAATTATTCCACTCTTCATAGTACAATTAAGATGTATTTCATACATCCACCTAATCCAGTGCTAACTTATGAGTTTATTTTATAATTAGTCTGTTAGACTACATTTTTATCATTCCTAGTCCACAAATACCAAATCTAGAGCTAACATTAAGTTTATTTTATAATGAGCCTGTTAGACTACATTTTGATCATTCCTAGTCCACAAATACCAAATCTAGAGCTAACATTAAGTTTATTTTATAATGAGCCTGTTAGACTACGTTTTTATCATTCCTAGTCCACAGATACCAAATCTATGTCTGGGATAAACCACTCTCACCTCCTCTCAATGTTTCACTTATGAGGGGGCTATGTGACTGTAACCCCTTGTGTATCTGGGAGGGTACACCAGTATCTCCTTACTGTTCCTATCCAGCATTAGGAGTCCCACCGTCTCCCATCACAATGACTGGACTGGCATCCTCACAGTTTGACATGATCTCATGCAGTCAGATATATCGGAGATAGCACATGATTTCTGACTAGAATCAGAAGTGTCCTGAAGACAACGGAGGGGAACTGTAACATTCACTGAGTTATACAGAAATCCTTAGAGTCATCAGTTACTGTGGATTCTGAGTTTAATCCTGACAAAATCTCCAATGGGATAACTTATTATGTCCTGATACTCAGAGTTAACAGGTGCCAGTCTTGTTTACCCACTGTGAGTATAAATAGTCAGATGTCCATGGTATATATATCACTGTGCGTTCACACTGAGAAATGCTAAATGACCCTTTGGACACTTGTTAGCATAATGGCCTTTCTCTCCACACTGAAATAAGAGAACAATTTATTTGAATACTTTTTGTTTATCCAATTTATCTGAAAAAATAATAAGAGGTGCAAAGACAAAGACATTTCAAAGTTTTGACAAAAAGTTGATCAGATCTGGTTTTCAAAATTGTTCATAAAGAAACAATAGCTTGAACTCATCTATCCATAATTCAACCTACAAAACTGGCAACGCATTTCTCTCTACTTCATATTGGTATGGATACTATTCAAAAGCATTATCTCATAAATAAATCCTTTCAAAAGAGATGACAAATCTCATCTTCATTGATAGATCTGCTCACTGATAGAGTTATATAAATAAATTGACATTTTAGTGTAGTTTCATCACATATTAATGACTTCTACGATTTAGTAGAATTTATGTAAGAATGTACCTTAAAACATGTGACTTGATCGAGGGGTCGTCTGGGGTCACTGCTGTCACTTCGTTCCATGTGACCAGGATGACTGTGGGGGTCGGACACTTGTGTCTGGATATTAACAGGTCTACTGGCTGGAGATGTGTGTATGGCAGCAGGCTAGAGAAAACATTACGTACTTTAAACTCAGTAAAACACAACCATCACCACTGAACAGAGTTATAACAAGGACTAACGGTAGTTATCAACAAGTAGTTTGAATGGTTTACTGGTATGTGAATGTATAAAGAAAACAAAGGCTAGTGCCAGTAATTGTGTATATATATTAACATATTACCGTTATTTGGTTCTAGGTATGAATTATGGTTTATTGCTCACATGACTTTTCCTATTTCTGTGGGTTTTTTTATATCTAAATCAAAGAAATAAAAGACACAAGTGTCTATGGTTCGTACCTTTCCTTCGGCATTTTTACCCTTGGGACAGCTGATGGCCTTGTGGCCTGTCTCACCACACATGTGACACACAATCGTTGCCTTCTTAGCTTGTGTTGTTGGATCATATGTTGGAAGGTCAAAGTTTGGACTAGAATTAAAAAGATGTAATAGACTGTTAATAAAAGGAATCAAAACTGTTCACAGTTTACATTTCAAATTCATTAAAAGCATGCAAATGCTGTAATAAAGAGATAAGTTTTATCCTGCACAGAGCTTTGATCATGGGACTCTGATAAAACAATACTTACTGCATGAATTTACATTTAGGTCCATCGAGACAGAATCCTTGTAGATAGCACTGACATAAAACTCTGCGTACATGTCGGTTTTTACACTTCGGACCTGTAAAACAGCAGAGCAGTTATAGGGTTATCTAACATGATTATATAAATCATAACTTGTGTACATGTCGGTTTTTACACTTCGGACCTGTAAAACAGCAGAGCAGTTATAGGGTTATCTAACATGATTATATAAATCATAACTTGTGTACATGTCGGTTTTTACACTTCGGTACATGTCGGTTTTTACACTTCGGACCTGTAAAACAGCAGAGCAGTTATAGGGTTATCTAACATGATTATATAAATCATAACTTGTGTACATGTCGGTTTTTACACTTCGGACCTGTAAAACAGCAGAGCAGTTATAGGGTTATCTAACATGATTATATAAATCATAACTTGTGTACATGTCGGTTTTTACACTTCGGACCTGTAAAACAGCAGAGCAGTTATAGGGTTATCTAACATGATTATATAAATCATAACTTGTGTACATGTCGGTTTTTACACTTCGGACCTGTAAAACAGCAGAGCAGTTATAGGGTTATCTAACATGATTATATAAATCATAACTTGTGTACATGTCGGTTTTTACACTTCGGACCTGTAAAACAGCAGAGCAGTTATAGGGTTATCTAACATGATTATATAAATCATAACTTGTGTACATGTCGGTTTTTACACTTCGGACCTGTAAAACAGCAGAGCAGTTATAGGGTTATCTAACATGATTATATAAATCATAACTTGTGTACATGTCGGTTTTTACACTTCGGACCTGTAAAACAGCAGAGCAGTTATAGGGTTATCTAACATGATTATATAAATCATAACTTGTGTACATGTCGGTTTTTACACTTCGGACCTGTAAAACAGCAGAGCAGTTATAGGGTTATCTAACATGATTATATAAATCATAACTTGTGTACATGTCGGTTTTTACACTTCGGACCTGTAAAACAGCAGAGCAGTTATAGGGTTATCTAACATGATTATATAAATCATAACTTGTGTACATGTCGGTTTTTACACTTCGGACCTGTAAAACAGCAGAGCAGTTATAGGGTTATCTAACATGATTATATAAATCATAACTTGTGTACATGTCGGTTTTTACACTTCGGACCTGTAAAACAGCAGAGCAGTTATAGGGTTATCTAACATGATTATATAAATCATAACTTGTGTACATGTCGGTTTTTACACTTCGGACCTGTAAAACAGCAGAAAAATAGCAGTTTTAGGGTTATCTAACATGATTATATAAATCATAACTTGTGTACATGTCGGTTTTTACACTTCGGACCTGTAAAACAGCAGAGCAGTTATAGGGTTATCTAACATGATTATATAAATCATAACTTGTGTACATGTCGGTTTTTACACTTCGGACCTGTAAAACAGCAGAAAAATAGCAGTTTTAGGGTTATCTAACATGATTATATAAATCATAACTTGTGTACATGTCGGTTTTTACACTTTCGGACCGATAAAACAGCAGAGCAGTTATAGGGTTATCTAACATGATTATATAAATCATAACTTGTGTACATGTCGGTTTTTACACTTCGGACCTGAAAACAGCAGTAGCAGTTATAGGGTTATCTAACATGATTATATAAATCATAACTTGTGTACATGTCGGTTTTTACACTTCGGACCTGTAAAACAGCAGAAAAATAGCAGTTATAGGGTTATCTAACATGATTATATAAATCATAACTTGTGTACATGTCGGTTTTTACACTTCGGACCTGTAAAACAGCAGAGCAGTTATAGGGTTATCTAACATGATTATATAAATCATAACTTGTGTACATGTCGGTTTTTACACTTCGGACCTGTAAAACAGCAGAAAAATAGCAGTTTTAGGGTTATCTAACATGATTATATAAATCATAACTTGTGTACATGTCGGTTTTTACACTTCGGACCTGTAAAACAGCAGAGCAGTTATAGGGTTATCTAACATGATTATATAAATCATAACTTGTGTACATGTCGGTTTTTACACTTCGGACCTGTAAAACAGCAGAGCAGTTATAGGGTTATCTAACATGATTATATAAATCATTAACTTGTGTACATGTCGGTTTTTACACTTCGGACCTGTAAAACAGCAGAGCAGTTATAGGGTTATCTAACATGATTATATAAATCATAACTTGTGTACATGTCGGTTTTTACACTTCGGAACTGTAAAACAGCAGAGCAGTTATAGGGTTATCTAACATGATTATATAAATCATAACTTGTGTACATGTCGGTTTTTACACTTCGGACCTGTAAAACAGCAGAGCAGTTATAGGGTTATCTAACATGATTATATAAATCATAACTTGTGTACATGTCGGTTTTTACACTTCGGACCTGTAAAACAGCAGAGCAGTTATAGGGTTATCTAACATGATTATATAAATCATAACTTGTGTACATGTCGGTTTTTACACTTCGGACCTGTAAAACAGCAGAGCAGTTATAGGGTTATCTAACTGATTAATAATCATGTACATGTCGGTTTTTATTCGGCCTGTAAACAGCAGAGCAGTTATAGGGTTATCTAACATATATAAATTACTTGTGTACATACTTGTGTACATGTCGGTTTTTACACTTCGGACCTGTAAAACAGCAGAAAAATAGCAGTTTTAGGGTTATCTAACATGATTATATAAATCATAACTTGTGTACATGTCGGTTTTTACACTTCGGACCTGTAAAACAGCAGAGCAGTTATAGGGTTATCTAACATGATTATATAAATCATAACTTGTGTACATGTCGGTTTTTACACTTCGGACCTGTAAAACAGCAGGAAAATAGCAGTTATAGGGTTATCTAACATGATTATATAAATCATAACTTGTGTACATGTTGGTTTTTACACTTTCGACCTGTAAAACAACAGGAAAACATCAGTTATGGGGTTAACTAATTGATTATATAAATCATAACTCTGCGTACATGTCGGTTTTTACTTATATCTTTTACAGATCTGTGACTCACCATGTCTACAGAAGCCTCTGTCATACCAGGGACAATCTTTGATTTTAGCTGAGGGGTCTATGTGTAGAAATGGGCACTCTTTGTTGTTGCATTCACCTAAAATAGAAATATGATATTTTAAATCAAAGTACTGTACAGCTATACCTGGGTGAAATGACTACAAACATGAAAATGATTCTGACAACTATTTCATCCCTGTCAAGTTCATTGATTTGTCAATTTGGAAGGTCATCAGGATGTGACCCCATATGGAATGTTGTCAGATCCTCTATTAAACAGAGTAAGAATAAATACATTGTCTCTGGATTTTAATCAGATTGGTAAAATTGTAGTCATGGGTTTGAAGTTTGAGTTAAAATCTTTTTTAATAGTTATACATATGAAAAGATATAAGATTACAAATTGTTTTGTTTCCTGTTTTACAAATGTCTATCAGAATCCATTCCCTCCCTATCAAGAATCAAAATAACACATAAAATCTTAATCAGGGTCTAAGCATAGACACATTGAAAGTGATAACCATCAACATCAGAAATGAAAAATTGCATGAAACATCTTTACTTACCAAATTTGGAGAAAAAATAGCACTCAGGCATTTTTGACAAATCATATTCATGTAGAAATTCACAGTCGTCTCCCTTTTTACAGAGTCCTCTCAGCCAATGTTTACATACCACCGTTCTGTCACCTTTGATATGCCGGTAAGGACACGCTGTACCCTTACTGCAGATGTTACTCAAATAAAATGTACAAATAGCAGCTCCAGACTCTGTAAGGAAAAGCAGTAACTTTCTTTATAAGTTTTGTATATCATGTTTTTTCTGGATATTTATAGACTAAGTGTTCACATGAATTTTCAAATGACAGAGAAAGTTAACTTTAAAATAACATGCGTCTTATATATTAGCCCGAGATTCTCTGGCCCCGACACCAGACTTAAACATTATGACAGATAGATGTCTGGTGTAGGGCCAGACATTATGACAGATAGATGTCTGGTGTAGGGCCAGAGCGATAGGGTAGAGATGATCTGGCCCGATACCAAATGGTGTCAGCGAGTTCCACCTTTTTATAAAGCACTGCCCTCTGGCCTACACCAGACATCAATCTGTCGTAATGTCCAAGTCTGGTGTCAGGGCCAGAGTATCTCAGGCTTCTAATATATACAATTTTGCATAAACTAAAGTCAATCAGTACCTTCAGAAATTTACATAAAATGCTCCTGTTTTATAGTGACCCTTATGCCGATTTCTCGTGACTGAAAATTCAATTATTTCAGTGAAGGAGAGTAATCTTTGTATTTGAAAACGTATGGTTTTACCATTTTAGCGTCTTTGTAGCAGACAGCAGTAGTACAGGATAATAGACTAATACAACAGGCGTCTGCTTCTGGTTTGAAAAAAGAATATATAGAAGGGGTAGGTTATTGTATTTTCCAAAACCAGAAGCAGACGCCTGTGCTAATACTGACATGTTTTCTAAGGGGTTTGACAGCAGTTACCTCCCTTTACAGTGTTCATAACGGACATTTATGCTTGCATTTTTCATTTTTGTTTTAAAACAGATTGGATTTCAATATGTATCTAAATCAACAATAAATGTACAAATTAACGTTTCGAACAATAATACATGGATATTTATTTTAAATCCCAATAAAATCTTGAAATGTCAACTGTTCTTGCAGTCTCTTGACCGGCTGCGTCTCTGAATATACGTACTATCCATCCCAGGGAAAGGCAAGGGTTGTGACCCGAGCTGTTGTTCTAGTGCCATTTCAATGTCAAACCGCATATGTGTAACTGAAGCTACGATTTCCTGCATCTTGATAGAATGTGTGTGATTTACGATCTAACAACTTTATTCTTCCGATTTCTCGTGGTTTAAAACTTGAGCGTCTAGCTGACACTGAATATGATAAATCAGGAGCACTAGAACGTTTTGCATGAGGCGACAGGTATTCCGCACGTTTTTGCTTCCAAATGGATTTCTTAAAATCCCTGTATAAAAAATCAACTAAAAATAGAAATGTAATTTTTTGACAAAATTTGCATCTGGCAACTTGCTACAGATATTGATAAATTATATTTGAAAATCTCATAACTTCTTTGATCTTTGTCGAAACGAACCTTCAACGGGACTGAAACCCCAGAAGAATACATCCTAAAGATTATTAAAACAGCTAGTTTGTTCAGCCACTTTTGGATTTGAACTATATTTTCTAACTAACGCATGCGGAAACGCTGACTAATGGGGCCCTCCACCTCTGGGATGCGGGTTCGAATCCCATGTGGGGCAGTTGTCAGGTACTGACCGCTGAACGGTGGTTTTTCTCCGGGTACTCTGGCTTTCCTCCACCAACAAACCTGACACGTCCTTACATGACCCTGACTGTTTATAAAACGTTAAACTATTAAAACGATAAAACGCTGACTGAGTCGGTTATGATGATTTTAACTTCGTGTGTAGTTTCGTAGGTTGTTGTGGTGTGTATAGATGTGGTACGATACGTTTATTGGAGTCTTAGGAATCGACTCTGTACATAGATTATTGGCGAGTTAATATAGCAGTACATCAGGATAACATATGTCAATATTTGGGTATGAAAGCCAATACCTGGAACAGTTGACCCGACGCAGATGCTGTATTACATAGGGAAACATGTTTACTCATTAGAACTTATCATGTAACATAATTAATAACATGGCTATGTAATTAGTAGCAATACAATGATCCTAACAGAGGTTGGTTTCCAATAGACTTTACATATACTATTGTAAATATGAAACACATGTGCTTGACCTACACAGTGTAACATACCTGAAAGATATATGTAGATAATTATATATTAGTCCAAATTTCAAAGTCTAAAATCCTTATCATTTATATACGCTGAGCCGGTATACTCTGAAGCTGTATGAATATGGAAACAATTGAAACAACATATACAAGGCAGTGAATACATATTAGTTCCTTGTACATGCTGCCCTATCGCATGATCGAAAAACTGATATTTAGGTTCCTTGACACCGCCTGTCACGAGGCTTTGGGTTCTGTCCCCTAGCCGAGACACACAACATGGTCTATAAATGTGGTAGTTTGTACTGCTGCTGTTTAGCGTTCAACAGAAAAGGAGTGAGACGACTGGTTCGTCCATTGCCAGTATCATGTGACCTAGTCCGCTAACCCCGCCTATGTTATTAGTTTTTACCTGATATATATTAGGCAAAAAATTACAGGGATCTGAAAATTAGTTAAGTCGATATAATTATGGACCCAACAGAGTGCCTAGATCAAAAATTGGTAAAGATATTCTCTAAAGCATTCTCTACATAATACTGTATTGCTTGATGTGTTCGGTTGCATACTTATAGCACTATAAAAAAAAATAAGAGTTTCACTACACAAGCAGAACCACATTCTCCCAAAAACACGCACCACACACATGGGAGGTCGTCCGTATATTAACCTGGCTGTTAGTCATCAACCAAACAAACAATCGAAAATCATTTCCATGTTAACAAGATTTAAAGATTTTAATTGTTTCTCTCAGACACAATAATATACATATACATGACAAGATGGATACACAATCTACATGTACAATGTATAAAAATACAGAAAGTTAAAGCTGCGTTCAAGTTAGAGTAATATCATTAAAAATGCAAATTTGTTTATAACTTGGCTATTGCAAGCATTCAATAGACGCTCTAATTTTTAAATAGTAGGATATTTGGTGTAGTATTGAGCAAAATATTTGTCTAACTGCGGTGACCATATTCTGACTGTATGTTCCATGGATAATAGCTATATACCGGTCCGCGGCGATTTCGCATGCGTAATTTAGAAAATATAGTTATAACAATAACATTCAACAAGAAAAGTCACCAAATGATTGAAATCTGTGACAAAAAAATCGCGCTATTCACATTATGATTTACCCGTGCGCGAATTACAGGAAAAGTGTAATACAATAAAACATCAATTTTGCTTCTACGCATTGGTGAAACACTCTACTGTTCCGTGGGCAACTTGTTATTTTTTTATTCTTGGTCATGAGTTGAAAACCGAGCAAACATTTATCCCGTACGCTCCTCCAGATGACATTTTTTCTATGTAAAAAAGCTTTTCCATGAGCGTACATAGCGTAGCCCTGCTGGTGATGTAGCAGTTAAAGGCTCAATGGTTCAAAGCAGGTTAAAAACTGTAGAATGTGAGATTTACCGAATGTTGAGATAGACTCCTAAGATCTCTAGAAACGGTCTATGGACACCCTGGTGGGTATAATCTATAACTAATTGTCAGAGGTAGGCTAATTAGCCTTCTTAGACATACCTGTTGCTACTGATAGCGCTTGGTTCGTTTGATAGGACTTATTTTATTATTCATCTAAAGCACTTTACTGATGTATCTCAGACAAAGCTTGGTTCGTTTGATAGGACTTATTTTATTATTCATCTAAAGCACTTTCCTGATGTATCTCAGACAAAGCTTGGTTCGTTTTAGGACTTATTTTATTATACATCTAAAGCACTTTCCTGATGTATCCCAGACAAAGCTTGGTTCGTTTTAGGACTTATTTTATTATACATCTAAAGCACTTTACTGATGTATCTCAGACAAAGCTTGGTTCGTTTTAGGACTTATTTTATTATTCATCTAAAGCACTTTACTGATGTATCTCAGACAAAGCTTGGTTCGTTTAAGGACTTATTTTATTATTCATCTAAAGCACTTTACTGATGTATCTCAGACAAAGCTTGGTTCGTTTGATAGGACTTATTTTATTATTCATCTAAAGCACTTTCCTGATGTATCTCAGACAAAGCTTGGTTCGTTTGATAGGACTTATTTTATTATTCATCTAAAGCACTTTACTGATGTATCTCAGACAAAGCTTGGTTCGTTTGATAGGACTTATTTTATTATTCATCTAAAGCACTTTACTGATGTATCTCAGACAAAGCTTGGTTCGTTTGATAGGACTTATTTTATTATTCATCTAAAGCACTTTACTGATGTATCTCAGACAAAGCTTGGTTCGTTTGATAGGACTTATTTTATTATTCATCTAAAGCACTTTACTGATGTATCTCAGACAAAGCTTGGTTCGTTTGATAGGACTTATTTTATTATTCATCTAAAGCACTTTACTGATGTATCTCAGACAAAGCTTGGTTCGTTTATAGGACTTATTTATTATTCATCTAAAGCACTTGATGTATCTCAGACAAAGCTTGGTTCGTTTTAGGACTTATTTTATTATTCATCTAAAGCACTTTCCTGATGTATCTCAGACAAAGCTTGGTTCGTTTTAGGACTTATTTTATTATTCATCTAAAGCACTTTACTGATGTATCTCAGACAAAGCTTGGTTCGTTAGATAGGACTTATTTTATTATTCATCTAAAGCACTTTACTGATGTATCTCAGACAAAGCTTGGTTCGTTTGATAGGACTTATTTTATTATTCATCTAAAGCACTTTCCTGATGTATCTCAGACAAAGCTTGGTTCGTTTGATAGGACTATTTTATTATTCATCTAAAGCACTTTACTGATGTATCTCAGACAAAGCTTGGTTCGTTTGATAGGACTTATTTTATTATATCATCTAAAGCACTTTACTGATGTATCTCAGACAAAGCTTGGTTCGTTTTAGGACTTATTTTATTATCATCTAAAGCACTTTACTGAATCTCAGCAAAGCTTTTCGTGATGTTATCACTTTCAGATCTCAACAAAGCTTGGTTCGTTTGATAGGACTTATTTTATTATTCATCTAAAGCACTTTACTGATGTATCTCAGACAAAGCTTGGTTCGTTTGATAGGACTTATTTTATTATTCATCTAAAGCACTTTACTGATGTATCTCAGACAAAGCTTGGTTCGTTTTAGGACTTATTTTATTATTCATCTAAAGCACTTTACTGATGTATCTCAGACAAAGCTTGGTTCGTTAGATAGGACTTATTTTATTATACATCTAAAGCACTTTACTGATGTATCTCAGACAAAGCTTGGTTCGTTTGATAGGACTTATTTTATTATTCATCTAAAGCACTTTCCTGATGTATCTCAGACAAAGCTTGGTTCGTTTGATAGGACTTATTTTTTTATTCATCTAAAGCACTTTTGTGATGTATGATGTATCTCAGACAAAGCTTGGTTCGTTAGATAGGACTTATTTTATTATTCATCTAAAGCACTTTACTGATGTATCTCAGACAAAGCTTGGTTCGTTTGATAGGACTTATTTTATTATTCATCTAAAGCACTTTCCTGATGTATCTCAGACAAAGCTTGGTTCGTTTGATAGGACTTATTTTATTATTTCTGATGTATCTCAGACAAAGCTTGGTTCGTTTGATAGGACTTATTTTATAATTCATCTAAAGCACTTTACTGATGTATCTCAGACAAAGCTTGGTTCGTTTGATAGGACTTATTTTATTATTCATCTAAAGCACTTTCCTGATGTATCTCAGACAAAGCTTGGTTCGTTTGATAGGACTTATTTTTATTATCTAAAGCACTTTACTGATGTATCTCAGACAAAGCTTGGTTCGTTTGATAGGACTTATTTTATTATTCATTAAAGCACTTTCTGATGTATCTCAGACAAAGCTTGGTTCGTTTGATAGGACTTATTTTATTATTCATCTAAAGCACTTTACTGATGTATCTCAGACAAAGCTTGGTTCGTTTGATAGGACTTATTTATTATTCATCTAAAGCACTTTACTGATGTATCTCAGACAAAGCTTGGTTCGTTTGATAGGACTTATTTTATTATTCATCTAAAGCACTTTAATCTGATGTATCTCAGACAAAGCTTGGTTCGTTTGATAGGACTTATTTTATTATTCATCTAAAGCACTTTCCTGATGTATCTCAGACAAAGCTTGGTTCGTTTGATAGGACTTATTTTATTATTCATCTAAAGACACTTTTCCTGATGGACTTTTTTATTATTCATCTAAAGCACAAAGCTTGGTTCGTTTGATAGGACTTATTTTATTATTCATCTAAAGCACTTTCCTGATGTATCTCAGAGCAAAGCTTGGTTCGTTTGATAGGACTTATTTTATTATTCATCTAAAGCACTTTCCTGATGTATCTCAGACAAAGCTTGGTTCGTTTGATAGGACTTATTTTATTATTCATCTAAAGCACTTTACTGATGTATCTCAGACAAAGCTTGGTTCGTTTGATAGGACTTATTTTATTATTCATCTAAAGCACTTTACTGATGTATCTCAGACAAAGCTTGGTTCGTTTGATAGGACTTATTTTATTATTCATCTAAAGCACTTTACTGATGTATCTCAGACAAAGCTTGGTTCGTTTGATAGGACTTATTTTATTATTCATCTAAAGCACTTTACTGATGTATCTCAGACAAAGCTTGGTTCGTTAGATAGGACTTATTTTATTATACATCTAAAGCACTTTACTGATGTATCTGAGGCAAAGCTTGGTTCGTTTGATAGGACTTATTTTATTATTCATCTAAAGCACTTTCCTGATGTATCTCAGACAAAGCTTGGTTCGTTAGATAGGACTTATTTTATTATACATCTAAATCACTTTCCTGATGTATCTCAGACAAAGCTTGGTTCGTTTGATAGGACTTATTTTATTATTCATCTAAAGCACTTTCCTGATGTATCTCAGACAAAGCTTGGTTCGTTTGATAGGACTTATTTTATTATTCATCTAAAGCACTTTACTGATGTATCTCAGACAAAGCTTGGTTCGTTTGATAGGACTTATTTTATTATTCATCTAAAGCACTTTCCTGATGTATCTCAGACAAAGCTTGGTTCGTTTTAGGACTTATTTTATTATACATCTAAAGCACTTTACTGATGTATCTCAGACAAAGCTTGGTTCGTTAGATAGGACTTATTTTATTATTCATCTAAAGCACTTTCCTGATGTATCTCAGACAAAGCTTGGTGCGTTTGATAGGACTTATTTTATTCATCTAAAGCACTTTCCTGATGTATCCCAGACAAAGCTTGGTTCGTTAGATAGGACTTATTTTATTATTCATCTAAAGCACTTTACTGATGTATCTCAGACAAAGCTTGGTTCGTTAGATAGGACTTATTTTATTATTTATCTAAAGCACTTTCCTGATGTATCTCAGACAAAGTAAAAAATAATAATATAGACAGGTTTAGCGGACTAATACAAATATACATATGTATCGGAATTTTCAGTACAGCTCTGCCAATATCAATATATTTTCCTTTCTGTTTTTCAATACATTGTTTTTTCGCTTTTTATTCTATGAAGATTAATAAATGAGAATGATTGTTTTACAATGTTGTACAATTAATACACGTATATAAATGTACATTTGTACATTGTATACTACAATATAAGAAAATGTTGAACAATTTATAAATGAAAATGATTGTTGTACAATGTACAATTAGTACACGTATATTAAAGTACATTGTATACTATAATGTAAGAAAATGTTTATCAATGTAACATTAATATATACGATGACAATGTTTATTGTTTGTAAACCCAATATTGACAATAATTCAATTTAACAATACCGACAAATACAATACATTTAGGCCTAACAGAACTGTATTGCATAAATTCGTTTTTGCCGCAAAATTCCGCGCCAGCCAGTCAAATTGCGATAGGTCTAACTCAGACGCGTGTTTGCATTGAGCGGAGTATGGAATTAGTCCCACAGAAGCGTCTGTGTAACCAACCCACTGGACAATCCAATATGGTGGTCGGAGTCTTCCGAAAATAGAATCCTTAGATCTAGTTAAGGTAAGTGTTATTATACATACTGGACAACATTTATCTGCTGAGGAGCCTCAACGACAGGATAAAGCAGAATGTTTGTGACCAGATGCATGTCATATGGTGGTGAATTATCCCGATACCGGCGATTATTTGATAATATTTTGACGTTTTGACACATGAAACACCAAAACAAAACCCTTTTCACATGTAGATGAATACAAAACACAGTATTTTACGGACACACTTCTGCTTTAAATACAAATCAATGTTGTCTGTGTAATATAGCAAGGTTCACAACATCTATTGGACGTGTATTGTTTTGATTAGGATCGCATTAATTGGCAAATTTATTTACCAAATAACAGGTGTCAGTGTAATCTTTGATTTGTAATAAAACCAAATTATGCCACATTTCACATAGACTAGATTAATACATAGACCTATTCTCGTTCTAGCATTTCTAGTTCTAGCGTCGATAAAGGAGGGACAACTAATTAAATAATGTGTCTTTATAAAGTAAAAGCATAGCAAAATAGTTATAGTAGTTATCTAATCTGTCAAACTCAGCTTGACAAATTTTCAACATTTTTATTTTCTTTTATAACAAAATGATTTCTGTTTTTACAGTGTATCAAAATTTGGAGATAACAATCGAAGGAAGAGCAGGGTAAAAGTGTAAAGCAAGTAGCATGGAGACAATCTTCATCCGGATTGATAGGGCATTGCTACAGCCACTCATGGTAGCTGGAGAAAACTTTGGAATAGATAACGGAAATGGTGAAAATTCAATATTGGAGTTACAGAATACAAGAAAGATGGAGTTTCTCCAGGATTTGTGTATGTTACAACACCACATCGATGAAGCTGTTATTACCCCCGTGTTAGATTCAGTGTTCTGGGAATCTCTGGATTTATCCTCTTTAAGTGTTATAATCGTGCCTGATGGTGTGTGCATATTCAGGGGAGACTACACTGGATCTCTTACAGAGCATCAACAGCTGATTTCTAACGTTGACCAGTATTCTCTTTACATGGAAGAAATATATGTTTATGACAATGTGGTCGCTATAGAAGCGTCTGACCCCGCTCAGGACTGGATAAGCCAGGAAATGATTAAACCTCATGTTCTAACTATACAAGAAATGCTACAATTCACAAATGTTCAGATGAGAAATGGACTGGAAAGTCTTCAAAGGAGAGGTAAGATTTAGTTACATTTACGATATAAATTGTAGAATCATATAAATGATAGAAGTTATTTGACAAGTAACCATAAAAAGTTGCTGTCAATTGTTAAAAAAGTAGTCTATATTATAAAAGGTGATATGGTCTGGAGATACATAGCATCAAGCCTTATTTTAGAATTTAAATGCACTTGCTTGATCAAAGAATGGCTTACTGATGTAAATAAATACATACATCATACCCATAAAACTTACCATGTATTTGGGTGTTAGGTATTATGTAAATACATTCATTGTACCTGTATTACAGTTGAGGTGATCAATATACATTGTATTTACTTACCTGTATTACAGGTGAGGTGATCAACACACATTGTATTTACTTACCTGTATTACAGGTGAGGTGATCAACCTGTATTACAGGTGAGGTGATCAATGTACATTGTATTTACTTACCTGTATTACAGGTGAGGTGATCAATATACATTGTATTTACTTACCTGTATTACAGGTGAGGTGATCAACATACATTGTATTTACTTACCTGTATTATAGGTGAAGTGATCAACATACATTGTATTATGTACCTGTATTACAGATGATCAATAAATATTGTATTATGTACCTGTATTACAGGTGATCAACATACATTGTATTTACTTACCTGTATTACAGGTGAGGTGATCAACATACATTGTATTATGTACCTGTATTACATGTGATCAACATACATTGTATTTACTTACCTGTATTACAGGTGAGGGGATCAACATACATTGTATTATGTACCTGTATTACAGGTGATCAACATACATTGTATTATGTACCTGTATTACATGTGATCAACATACATTGTATTTACTTACCTGTATTACAGGTGAGGGGATCAACATACATTGTATTATGTACCTGTATTACAGATGATCAACATACATTGTATTTACATACCTGTATTACAGGTGATAGACATACATTGTATGTATGTATGTACCTGTATTAGTGGTGATCAACACACATTGTATATATTTATGTACCTGTTTTACAGGTGAGGTGGTCAACATATATTGTATTTACTTACCTGTATTACAGGTGAGGTGATCAACACACATTGTAATTACTTACCTGTATTACAGGTGAGGTGATCAATGTACATTGTATTTACTTACCTTTATTACAGGTGAGGTGATCAATGTACATCTTATTTACTTACCTTTATTACAGGTGAGGTGATCAATAAACATTTTATTTACTTACCTGTATTACAGGTGAGGTGATCAACATACATTGTATTTACTTACCTGTATTATAGGTGAAGTGATCAACATATATTGTATTATGTACCTGTATTACAGGTGATCAATAAATATTGTATTATGTACCTGTATTACAGGTGATCAACATACATTGTATTTACTTACCTGTATTACAGGTGAGGTGATCAACATACATTGTATTATGTACCTGTATTACAGGTGATCAACATACATTGTATTGTGCCTGTATTACATGTGATCACCATACATTGCATTTACTTACCTTTATTACAGGTGAGGTGATCAATATACTGTTACATTGTATTTACTTACCTGTATTACAGGTGAGGTGATCAACATACATTGTATTTACTTACCTGTATTATAGGTGAAGTGATCAACATACATTGTATTATGTACCTGTATTACAGGTGATCAATAAATATTGTATTATGTACCTGTATTACAGGTGATCAACATACATTGTATTTACTTACCTGTATTACAGGTGAGGTGATCAACATACATTGTATTATGTACCTGTATTACAGGTGATCAACATACATTGTATTATGTACCTGTATTACATGTGATCAACATACATTGTATTTACTTACCTTTATTACAGGTGAGGTGATCAATATACATTGTATTTACTTACCTGTATTACAGGTGAGGTGATCAACATACATTGTATTTACTTACCTGTATTACAGGTGAGGGGATCAACATACATTGTATTATGTACCTGTATTACAGGTGATCATTATACATTGTATGTATGTACCTGTATTACAGGTGTGATCAACATACATTGTATTTACTTACCTGTATTACAGGTGAGGTGATCAACATACATTGTATTATGTACCTGTATTACAGGTGATCAACATACATTGTATGTATGTACCTGTATTACTGGTGATCAACATACATTGTATTAACATACCTGTATTACAGGTGAGGGGATCAACATACATTGTATTGTGTACCTGTATTACAGGTGAGGTAATCAATGTACATTGTATGTATGTACCTGTATTACTGGTGATCAACATACATTGTATTAACATACCTGTATTACAGGTGAGGGGATCAACATACATTGTATTGTGTACCTGTATTACAGGTGAGGTAATCAATGTACATTGTATTTACTTACCTTTATTACAGGTGAGGTGATCAACATACATTGTATTGTGTACCTGTATTACAGGTGATCAACATACATTGTATGTATGTATGTACCTGTATTACAGGTGAGGTAATCAATGTACATTGTATTTACTTACCTTTATTACAGGTGAGGTGATCAACATACAATGTATTGTGTACCTGTATTACAGGTGATCAACATACATTGTATTTACTTACCTGTATTACAGGTGAGGTGATCAACATACATTGTATTGTGTACCTGTATTACAGGTGATCAACATACATTGTATTGTGTACCTGTATTACTGGTGATCAACATACATTGTATTGTGTACCTGTATTACAGGTGATCAACATACATTGTATGTATGTATGTACCTGTATTAGTGGTGATCAACACACATTGTATATATTTATGTACCTGTTTTACAGGTGAGGTGGTCAACATATATTGTATTTACTTACCTGTATTACATGTGAGGTGATCAGCATACATTGTATTTACTTACCTGTATTACATGTGAGGTGATCAGCATACATTGTATTTACTTACCTGTATTACATGTGAGGTGATCAGCATACATTGTATTTACTTACCTGTATTACAAGTGAGGTGATCAACATACATTGTATTTACTTACCTGTATTACAAGTGTGGTGATTAACATATATTATAATTACTTACCTGTATTACAGGTGAGGTAATTAAAGTATATTGCATCGACGTACCTGTATTACATGTGAGATGATTAACGTATATATTGTATTTACGTACCTGTATTACATGTGAGATGATTAACGTATATTGTATTTACTTACCTGTATTACAGGTGAGGTGATCAACTTTGTGAACCTGTTGGATGTCCTCATCCTGACAGAAGATGCTGTGGTGAATGTTTATGTTGGGACTAGGAAATACGCTTTCTCTGCTGATGTCAAACTTGTCCTCCACGAATGTTTTGATAGATGTAAGTTGTAAATTTTTAGGTCATCTGACCCGAAGGGTCAGGATGACCTATAGTTGTCATGTTTCGTCCGTTGTCCACCGTCCACCGTCCGCCGTGCGTTAACTTTACACATTTTGAACTTCTTCTCAAATTCTACCGGTGCAATTTGGCTGAAACTTGCATGAAATGATCCTGACATGGTCCCGACAAAGTGTTGTTCCATCTTGAAAACACATTTTGAACTTCTTCTCAAGTTCTACCAGTTCGATTAGGCTGAAACTTGCATGAAATGATCCTGACATGGTCTCGACAAAGTGTTGTTATTTTTCATGTCGATCCTAAATCGAAGATGGCCGCCACAGCCGCCATCTTGAAAATACATTTTGAACTTCTTCTCAAGTTCTACCATTGCAATTAGGCTGAAACTTGCATGAAATGATCCTGACATGGTCCCGACAAAGTTTTGTTATTTTTCGGGTCGATCCGAAATCCAAGATGCTGCCAAGCTGCCATCTTGAAAACACATTTTGAACTTCTTCTCAAGTTCTACCGGTGCGGTTTGACTGAAACTTGCATGAAATGATCCTGACATGGTCCCGACAAAGTGTTGTTATTTTTCGGGTCGATCCTAAATCCAAGATGGCCGCCACAGCCGCCATCTTGAAAACACATTTTGAACTTCTTCTCAAGTTCTACCATTGCAATTAGGCTGAAACTTGCATGAAATGATCCTGACATGGTCCCGACAAAGTGTTGTTATTTTTCGGGTCGATCCGAAATCCAAGATGGCTGCCACAGCTGCCATCTTGAAAACACATTTTGAACTTCTTCTCAAGTTCTACCATTGCAATTAGGCTGAAACTTGCATGAAATGATCCTGACATGGTCCCAACAAAGTGTTGTTATTTTTTCGGGTCGATCTGAAATCCAAGATGGCCGCCACAGCTGCCATCTTGAAAACACATTTTGAACTTCTTCTCAAGTTCTACTGGTGCGGTTTGGCTGAAACTTGCATGAAATGATCCTGACATGGTCCCGACAAAGTGTTGTTATTTTTCGGGTCAATCCAAATTCCAAGATGGCCGCCACAGCCGCCATCTTGAAAACACATTTTGAACTTCTTCTCAAGTTCGACCTGTTCGATTAGGCTGAAACTTGCATGAAATGATCCTTACATGGTCCCGACAAAGTGTTGTTATTTTTCGGGTTGATCCTAAATCCAAGATGGCCGCCACAGCCACCATCTTAAAAACACAATTTGGACTTCTTCTCAAGTTCTTCTACCGGTACGATTTGGCTGAAACTTGCTTGAAATTTTTTTATCCTGACATGGTCCCGACAAAGTGTTGTTATTTTTCGGGTCGATCCGAAATCCAAGATGGCTGCCACAGCCGCCATTTTGAAAATACATTTTGAACTTCTTCTCAAGTTCTACCGGTGCAATTAGGCTGAAACTTGCATGAAATGATCCTGACATGGTCCCGACAAAGTGTTGTTATTTTTCGGGTCGATCCGAAATCCAAGATGGCTGCCACAGCTGCCATCTTGAAAACACATTTTGAACTTCTTCTCAAGTTCTACCGGTGCGGTTTGACTGAAACTTGCATGAAATGATCCTGACATGGTCCCGACAAAGTGTTGTTATTTTTCGGGTCGATCCGAAATCCAAGATGGCCACCACAGCCGCCATCTTGAAAATACATTTCGAATTTCTTCTCAAGTTCTAACGGTTGGATTTGACTGAAACTTGTATGAAATGATCCTGACATGGTACTGACAAAGTGTTGTAATTTTTGGGTCGATCTGAAATCCAAGATGACCACCACAGCGGCCATCTTGAAAACACATTTTGAACTTCTTCTCAAGTTCTACCGGTGCGATTTGGCTGAAACTTGCATGAAATAATCCTGACATGGTCCCAACAAAGTGTTGTTACATCTCTGGTTGATCCCAAATCGAAGATGGCTACCATGACACTATATCTAATTAATTTCCTACATGTTAAGGCCCTTTGGCCTCTTGTTTGAAATAAAATTTGTTGAAAGAAATTGAAAATGATCCTGACATGGTCCTGACAAAGTGACACCATATGAAATTAATTTTACTATTGCCAAGGTAGTCAGATGACCGTTAAGGCACTTTGGGCCTCTTGCTATCTAAAAAACTGTAATTGTACTTCATCAAGGTAACAATATGATTCAGCAATATCATTTCAACCAATGTTGTGTCACTTAATCTGACCAAAATGTTTCACACTTGTTGCTTATTGTCAAGAAGAAAACTTCAACAGAATTTACCTTTATGAATGTTAATGATAATGATCGTTGTAATTACTGACCATGGTTAATGAAAAGATTGTTTGGATATTTTCAGACATTAGATTGTTTGGATATTTTCAGACAATAGATTGTTTGGAATTTCACAGACAATAGGTTGTTTGGATATTCTCAGACAATAGATTGTTTGGATATTCTCAGACAATAGATTGTTTGGATAATCTCAGACAATAGATTGTTTGGATAATCTCAGACAATAGATTGTTTGGATAATCTCAGACAATAGATTGTTTGGGATTTCTCAGACAATAGATTGTTTGGATATTCTCAGACAATAGATTGTTTGGATAATCTCGGACAATAGATTGTTTGGATAATCTCAGACAATAGATTGTTTGGGATTTCTCAGACAATAGATTGTTTGGATATTCTCAGACAATAGATTGTTTGGATATTCTCAGACAATAGATTGTTTGGGATTTCTCAGACAATAGATTGTTTGGATATTCTCCGACAATAGACTGTTGGGATATTCTCAGACAATAGATTGTTTGGTTAATCTCAGGCAATAGATTGTTTGGATATTCTCCAACAATAGATTGTTAGCTCACCTGGTCCGAAGGACCGAGGTGAGTTTATGGGATACCGCAGTGTCCGGCGTCTGTCGTCCGTCGTCCGTCAACAATCGACTTCTTCTCCATAACCACTGGTCGGATTTCAACAAAATTTGACTGGTAGCATCCTTATGGGCTACTAACTGAAAATTGTACAAATGATGGGGCTGATCCCCCGGGGGCCTGAGGGGCGGGGCCAAAAGGGGTCAATTTGGCTATTTCCATATAAACGACTTCTTCTCTGAAACCAAGCATGGGATAGCACCCATAATGCAATGGTAGCATCCTTATAGGGTGGGGATTTAAAATTGTACAAATGATGGGGCTGACCCCCCGGGGGCCTGAGGGGCGGGGTCAAATGGGGTCAATTTGGCTATTTCCATATAAACGACTTCTTCTCTGAAACTAAGCAAGAGATAGCACTCATAATGCAATGGTAGTATCGTTATAGGGTGGGGATTCAAAATTGTACAAATGATGGGGCTGACCCCCGGGGGGCGTGAGGGGCGGGGTCAAAAGGGGTCAATTTGGCTATTTCCATATAAACGACTTCTTCTCTGAAACCAAGCAAGGGATAGCACCCATAATGCAATGGTAGCATCCTTATAGGGTGGGGATTCAAAATTGTACAAATGATGGGGCTGACCCCCCGGGGGCCTGAGGGGCGGGGTCAAAAGGGGTCAATTTGGCTTTTCCATATAAACGACTTCTTCTCTGAAACTAAGCATGGGATAGCACCCATAATGCAATGGTAGCATCCTTATAGGGTGGGGATTCAAAATTGTACAAATGATGGGGCTGACCCCCCGGGGGCCTGAGGGGCGGGGTCAAAAGGGGTCAATTTGGCTATTTCCATATAAACGACTTCTTCTCTGAAACTAAGCATGGGATAGCACTCATAATGCAATGGTAGCATCCTTATAGGGTGGGGATTCAAAATTGTGCAAATGATGGGGCTGACCTCCCGGGGGCTTGAGGGGCGGGGTCAAAAGGGGTCAATTTGGCTTTTTCCATATAAATGACTTCTTCTCTGCAACTAAGCGTGGTATAGCACCCATAATGCAATGGTAGCATCCTTATAGGTTGGGGATTCCAAATTGTGCAAATGATAGGGCTGACCCCCAGGGGCCTGAGGGGCGGGGTCAAAAGTGGTCAATTTCCATATAAATGACTTTTTCTCTGCAACTTAACATGGGATTACGCTCATAATGCAATGGTTACATCCTTATAGGGTTTGGATTCAAAATTGTGCAAATGATGGGGCTGACCCCCCGGGGGCCTGAAGGGGGTCAAAAGGGGTTAATTTAGCTATTTCCATATAAATGACTTCTTCTCTGCAACTAAGAATGGAAGAGCACTTATAATGCAATGGTAGCATCCTTATAAGGTTGGGATTTGAAATCGTACAAATGATAGGGCTGACCCCTGGGGCCTTAGACGGCAATAGATGCGAGGTCAAAAAGGTCAATTAGGCTACTACTTTCATATAAATTACTTTGTCTCTGAACCTATGTATTGGATAGCATATTTGTATGGTATCAATAGCATCATTGTATGGTTGTGATTCAAAATTAAACTTTGGGAGTCAATTTTGCTTATTTTTCTAATTGTCAGAGTCTTGTGATAATTACTAACAAAAAACCAGGTGAGCGATACAGGCCCTCTGGGCCTCTTGTTTTGATATTCTCAGACAATAGATTGTTTGGATTTTCTCAGACAATAGATTGTTTGGAAATTCCCAGACAATAGACTGTTGGGATATTCTCAGACAGTAGATTGTTTAGATATTCTCAGACTTTGAAATCTGTCACTTATATTACATTCAGTATATTTATTGTTGTTTTATTTATATCAAATACAGATGGAAGAGAACCGACAATGGAAGAATTTGACCAGGAATGGAATCGCATCAAAGGTACTGGCATAGGTAATACTTTAAAACACATACTGACAGTTCGACACACAGGGTCTATTGTTATACCCCTATAGTTTCTATATAAACTCTATTGTCAAAAAAGCCAATAAATGAACTGTTGAGTGGGCCAAAGAACTGTTAATTAAAATCGACTGTTAAAATGTGCCTTTGGCCTTGGGCAACAGTTTATCTTTGGGTCCAACAAATTATCTGTTGCCCTGGTTTGAAGCCTAGTCAACAACTGTGTATATACGGTTACTGAGGATTACTGCTTCTACTAAACTCAAACAGACTGAAGAGGGTTAATATGATTTCTAAATAACTGATCAAGAGACATGAATCTAAGAGACAGGCCCTTACCTCTCCATAATAAGAGTTATTAATAAAATAATCTTTTTATTTGAGCAGCTTTGCTTTGCTTCAAAATCAGGTTAGATAATCAAAAGTAAAAGATGATCATAACTCATGATATTGACTTACAGGCCTTTTAGAGACTTCATCCATTATTTTTCTATGAAGTTAAATTCCGTTAAAACAACCTATTTTGGTTTATATAAGGAATGTGTGTTAAGATTTGGATATGATTAAAGCTGAAATCACGTGCATATTATCATTCTACATGTATTTCTTGTTCTGGTTAAAATTCTCTGAACCATTTGATTGAAGATCTCCCACACTTGAATTGTAAGGAGAGATAATATAAGACTACACAATAAGATTCTCATAAAAAGATCAGTTTTTAAAAATGTTTATCTCATCTTTCAAGAATGACTTTATTTATAAACATGTACATTTCATTGTATATTATTTTTGGAAATAGGCTTGTGTTATAAATGACTCATTTGAATATTTTTCAGAGCATTTGATCAATCTGGTGGGCATTGATTGAGAGGGCTAGGGCTGAGGAGGAGGCCGCTAGGGCTGAGGAGGAGGCCGCTAGGGCTGAACAGGCAGACAATAGGGCTATTATAGCCCACAGGGAGAAAGTGGAGGCCATGAGACAGATAAATACCACCATGGAAGATAGAAATGAAGCACATCAGCTGATGAATGCTGCCATTGAGGAAATCATACAAGCCAAGGACAGAGAGGAAACACTAGAGGAGGAGAAGAGGAGAGCAGAGGAGGAGAAGAGGAGAGCAGAGGAGGAGAAGAGGAGAGCAGAGGAGGAGAAGAGGAGAGCAGAGGAGGAGAAGAGGAGAGCAGAGGAGGAGAAGAGGAGAGCAGAGGAGGAGAAGAGGAGAGCAGAGGAGGAGAAGAGGAGAGCAGAGGAGGAGAAGAGGAGAGCAGAAGGAGGAGAGAGAGAGAGGAGGTACAGAGGATTAAAAGAGGTGATGTTGAGGAGGAGAAGAGAGAGCAGAGAGGAGAAGAGGAGAGCAGAGAGGAGAAGAGAGAGAGAGAGAGAGCAGAGAGGAGGAGAGAGGAGAGCAGAGGAGGAGAGTAGAGGAGGAGAAGAGGAGAGCAGAGGAGGAGAAGAGGAGAGCAGAGGAGGAATTAATGCGTGAAAGAATGAGAGAACAAATAAGAGCAGAGTTATTTGAACAGGAGAGAAGAAAATTTGAAGAGGAAAAACTTTTAATGGCAGCACAATTTGAAGAAGAGAAAAAAATACTTTTATCACGAATACAACAAATATCAGGATGTGCACAGGCATGATGTACTTAGTGTGTTGAATGAGTGTGGATGGGAATGTGAAAAGTGTGTGCTGTTTGCCAGTGTTTGGATGTTAAAAGGATATATGCTAGTTCAAGTTGACAGCTAAGCTATTGCAAGTGGAGATAACTCTTTATCTCAAGACTCAATAGCAATATGGGTAGTAAATTTTATTTGTGTAACAGATTTTATTTTCTTTATTCTAGAAATTTAAAGAGTCATATTTAATTATATATAAGAGGTGTATAATGTATAGTGCTACTCATGATCCATTCAGATGTACATGATATCATTGACATTCACATTATGTTCAATATATGTAGATTCTACGTTACACACACAAATTATCTCCCCTTAATCCCATTGTTACATCATCATTGTAAATAATTATTCAATCATACATTACTTTCCTCAGTGTAAGTAGGTTCTATACATATTACATTTTCAGTGTAAATATTTCCTACATGTATATTTTTTTTGTACATAGTTTGTGCTTTACATTAAAAGTGTAAATATCTTGTACATAACACCATCCAGTGTAAATATCTCCTACATAACATTACCAGTGTAAATATATCCTAGTGTAAATATCTCCTACATAACATTACCAGTGTAAATATCTCCTACATAACATTACCAGTGTAAATATCTCCTAGTGTAAATATCTCCTATATAACATTACCAGTGTAAATATCTCCTAGTGTAAATATCTCCTACATAACATTACCAGTGTAAATATCTCCTACATAACATTACCAGTGTAAATATCTCCTACATAACATTACCAGTGTAAATATCTCCTACATAACATTACTAGTGTAAATACTGTATTAATTTACTCCCCATTTCTATAAGCCCCTCCCCCCTTTTATCTTTCCTTGAATTCAAATAGACTGAAAATATCAATACCACAAAGTTTACTTTGCCCCATCAAAGTTGTCTGGAGGTGTTTTGGGTATAATTCAGTGTCACTTGTATTTCATAACTAGTGTAAATAGCTCCAAAATTACATCACCATTGTAAATACTTCTCATGTTTCCAGTGTAAATATTCCTTCTTTACGTTATATCACTTTCATTAAATTATCGCTGTAAATATCTGACAGACCCCAAAAATCATACTTTTCATCTAAATATTGATAATCACACTTCTGTGTACAATTGTGTAGTTGTTAGTTCAGTAAGGTTTCATTTGATGACATTGAGGATTCTATTTTACTGATGGAATACCTGCAGCTGGTTCTTTCAAATTTAGAATTACAGATGTGACAGAATCATCAGGATTTACATTACTTATATGAGTTTTCATTAACATCATTTAATCATGGCATAGATCTATCAACACATGACATAGTCAGCTAGAGAGATCGTTCAAGGAGAATTGTGTGATAGTTTGATTTCACGATATGAATTCAACATTTTATCATGAATTATCTGAAACGTTTTTGCTTTTAATTTTGGTACAATGTATTGTAAAAAGGCAGCTGAGACTTTCATCTCACAAGGCAGTAATTATGTAAAATTTATAAGTATTTTTAAATCATGAATAGATAATAACTATAATCATAATATATACTAAAGTATTTCTCTTCTTTTCTCTCTCTCTCTCTCTCTCTCTCTCTCTCTCTCTCTCTCTCTCTCTCTCAAAATACTGGGTCATCAGTGACCAGATAACTCGTCAATAGACTATTTGGCTAGTGTTTGGAGGTCCCAGGTTTGAATCCCAGTCTAGCCGCTACATTTTCTACTCTCCTGTTACAAACTGATTGGTGTATTATTATATTGTAGTATCATTTGAATCTTCAGTTGACTTTTATCCTGTATTTGATTGTTAATCTTTTGACAGAATTACAAATTTAAATGATTATAATTTTTTAATTGAATTACATTTTAAAATGATTATAATCTTTTAATTGAATTACATTTTTGAATGATTATAATCTTTTAATTGAATTACATTTTAAATGATTATAATCTTTTAATTGAATTACATTTTTGAATGATTATAATCTTTTTATTATAATCTTTTAATTGAATTACATTTTTGAATGATTATAATCTTTTAATTGAATTACAATACATTCTTGAATGATTTTCATCTTTTAATTGAATTACATTTTTGAATGATTTTGAGAAATGAAAAACAGGTTTTATTGATCTGAAAATAAACTTAATTTTGATATTTAAAAAATGTTTAAAAAAATTTTTGTAATGCTAAAGTATCCTTTTAGGATTGTACATATACTATTGATTTTTTTGTTCCTCTTTCGTCAAATTATAGTTCTATTTTCAATATCCATAAGAGTCGTTTTTATGTAAGCATGTTGGTATTTTTTTTTCAAGAATTTGATTCCTTTAACTTCATGTATGAAGGTAGGATGATGAATCTGAAGAAAAAATGATATTTTTATCCCAGCAGGTTTACTTTTTATAAACTGATCTGTAAATGTTCCGCTCCCATCACAATTCTATTTGTGTACTGTTATATATACTTATAACAATATGAGTTAAATGTTGGTATTACTGATTTAAGTGCTGGTCATTTTTTGATGTGAAATTGGTTAATTGTCTGATATTTCCTTCTTCTGTTGTATTCTGTTTTTAATGAAGTGGTAAACACAGTGTGTATCTAGTGTTTACATCTACATATGTATTTGAATGAAGTGGTAAACACAGTGTGTATCTAGTGTTTACATCTACATATGTATTTGAATGAAGTGGTAAACACAGTGTGTATCTAGTGTTTACATCTACATATGTATTTGAATGAAGTGGTAAACACAGTGTGTATCTAGTGTTTACATCTACATATGTATTTGAATGAAGTGGTAAACACAGTGTGTATCCATACTAGGATACTAGGTACATCTGTTTATATTTTTGTTTGGTAATGCCTACTGGTATATATTTCTAAATACTATGCAGGAGATTAATTTACATAGACCCATCTAAAATTTGTATATTAAATATTTGTATATATATTGCAGGAAATATATGTACAAAAATATACAATTCCTTCTGACTATAGCATTGAGCATGTTATTAATACAAGACATTGAAAATTTGCCCCTATTGTATTGATAAAATTTTCTGAGGTTTATATCTTATCTCAATTGATTAACCCTGCTTTACCAGTATTATGTACATACTGTATTCATATACTGTATTATCCATATACACATGTACTTACTTCTATTGTGTAATGTTGATGCCTTTACACATATGTATTGGGGGTATATATACCCACAGCAGTTTGTCGTTCTGTCAATATAAATAGTATAGTATACATATATAAAAAAAATACCCCTATATACTATATATAAGTGTTTTTATATAGTAGATATAAATATTTTGGGGAATTTTTTTTTTTATATATATATGTATACTACATGTATTTATTATTGACAGAACGTCAAACTCCTTTGAATACTGATTGACTACTTGGCATATCAATCTATAATGTAGAACATGCAATATCACAATAGTTTATTATTACTGTCATAACTGAAGTACTACAGAGGAACAAAGCCTGTAATATATAACGACACAAGTGTTTTGTATACATGTATATGTAATTAAATTGTTTGTTAAAACAAATATTGAAAAACTATTATATTTTCACAAAAATGATGTAAACAAGAAGATATATTTCATGGTGTTACTGTGAATCATGCAATAAAAACTTGTCAGCAATCTACCACGTATTATGTTAACGAAGGATTTTCATCTGACTTATTGTAATTGGCTATGTGCAGCATATATTTAATCAAATAAAAACAAAATCTGAAGAAAATGCATCTGTCTGTTTTATATGACGAAATCAGATTTCAAATTATATCTGTTTTATATGACGAAATTAGATTTCAAATTATAACTTTACATACTAAACTGTATAATGTTTAGTAGGTCACAAGCTGTTACTAATTCATATGGAGTTCTAATTGATTTACATGTAATTTGATTGTCAAATAATCTGAATAATACAAAGGTCAAAGATCATTTACATGTTCTGTAGGTCAAAGGTACATTTAAAAACATGTCCTGGATAGGGTATACATGTATTTGCATTTTTTTTTTTTTTTTTTTTTTTTAAAGGATCAGCTACAGTCCAATGAAGTCCACCATCAAAGCCTTTGAGGAAGTGATCCCCGCCCTCAAAGTTACTTTGATTAATATGTCACATATTGAAATTAATACGAAGACAATTATAAAATCAGAATTTGTTTGTAATCACTAAAATCAATCCTGAAGACAGTTGAAGATTGATTATGGATCATACCTGGCTAATTTACTGGAAGTTACATGATAATGTAACAGTTTGACTTCAATCTGGTAGAAGTATACATAAAAAGTGGAAAAATATCTTGGATAAAATTCCAGACTTAATGGTCTCAAAATGCTCAATTTTGCTATGACTTATAATTCAGACATTGTATACTAAGAACTGTATTACACATGTATGAAGTTATGAGTTTTGGCCTTGAAAATATATTTAGGTCAAAGTCATTCATTTGAACAAACTTAAATAGTAGCCCTTCATCCCTGTACCTACTTTAGGCCCAATATAAAGTATCTAGGCCTCTCAGTTAGAGATAAGAGTTTAGCCTATTTGTTTACCATGAATGTAGGTCAAGGCCATTCATTTGAACCAACTTGGTATTACCTTCACTATAGCATGCTGTTTGAAGAGGTTGTTTCAATGAAAATTTTATGCGTGGCACACAGTGGATGATATGGCAGACAGTTCACAATTAGGCCTACTATCTGTAGATTAATTCTGACCATTCAGCCAGATGACATAAAAAATAACTAAAGAGGTAAGCCAACATGTATCAAAAATTTTAAATAATTTCAAAATACTCCTAGAGTGAAGCAAAGTCCTCTGTTCTTGTTACTGTAATGAATAGAAAAGTTTCTTGAATTTCAAATGCGCCTTATTAAATCAAAATTTGCACAAAATGTACACTGCAGTACAATCCCAACAACTGAGGTTAGATGAATGAAGGGAGCTAACTATGATAAAAGTTGATGAATTACCTCCCTTTATAGTCGGCGAGGTCATCCAAGATGGCGTCCAAGGTTGTCCAGCTAGGGACCCAAAGTGTAAAGCCTATCCTTTCTGTCAATAAGGTTGAATCGCGGAGAAGGGTATTGAATCTTTATAGAGCTTGGTACAGACAGCTTCCATATATTGGTAAATATTGCAGTCATTTCCAGAAATTGTCTTTATGTACTGGCCTGCAACTTTCCTAGTAGGCCTACAGTGTATCGCGGCGACTGTTTTGGACAGTTGAAATCAAAAGACGATGGTTCTGCTTTGCTTTATAGTTATCATCTTTTCGTAAAGGATTCAAACTGTTTGGCAGTGTACAGTCAGGAAGGCAGCGGTTGTAAATATTTTTCACGCGCTCCTATTGCACGACATAACCATTCCTACGATAGAAACATTGATGGAATTTGTGTAGTAAATATTGTAAGGACAAGAAGATTGATAAAAAAACTAGCACACTAGTCTCTCAAAGACTTTTTCATATCTTTTTCTTCTAATTTCATGTTAATGACACAATTCAGCACTTGGGTCAAAACCTAAATCGAATTTCTTTGTTTCATACTTTCATGGTTTTGTTACCGAATTGTCACATAGTGACATGTACTCCTACATGTGTAGGAGGTATTATTACACCCTGATTGCATTGGTTGAATAGCCACACCAAGCAATGTTAAAAAGTATCTCGTCGTGTTAACTCTAACATTGTTGGAGTAAGTGACATAGTGAGACAGAGAGCAACACATTGTTATGTTAACACACTGAAAGTATCCTATTGTTCAAGTTCGACCTCTTGTTGACTATATTTTTGCACAAAAAGTCTCAAATTTCTTTGATTTGAATCATCAGACATACCTGATACCAGCTAACCATGAATATTTCTTGTTTTCAGTTACAAATTTCCATATACCACTGACGACAACGCAATGTAAATCCCGATTGAGGAATCAATTCAACAAAAACAAGGGACTCTCAGACCTTCGTGTTATTGACATGATGATCATCAAGGTATATATATACATATTTATTTATACAAATTAATGACATTTGCCCTGCAGGTTGGGCGTTAGAATTGTACCTGCTGCCCCTATTGCATGATCGTAAAAGACGCCTAAATTAAGGATCTTATCTTTTCTTTCTTTCCAAAACTTACTTTCTTCTTCCTAATGTCTCCCTTGACAACACCTCACTATAAAAAGGGCAAGAGTTCCACTACAGACGAAGACACAACACAAATATCAGAACATGCACCATGCACCTCACACCTGAAAGGCTGAAACCCCATCTATGGGAGGCCGTCCTATGACAGTGATTTTTTTGGGTGCATCTGTGGCTGAAATTCGGCCCCTTCCCCTACAGAAATTTAGCTGTATTTTCCCAATTTCATGTAAATATTTTTCAAATAAAGAAAAACCTTTGGTAAATATATGAATTTTTAAGAAGGAAAAATGTAGAATTTTCCCAAATTAAAAGGTACAGGCCCCTAAAACATGACAATAAATATAATATAATAATAAAATATAGATTACAGAGCTTAACCAATGTAGACTGATTCTTTAATCAAGTAAAACAGTGCCATTAAGTCAAATGTGTTCTATGGGATTGGCTGAATTAGTGTCTTTTGTTCTTTAAAAGTTTGAAGCATTAAAAATAATAAAAGCTTACCACCAATTTCATGGCATTATTTACAGGGCCAGATGGACCTGATGGAGACCGTCAATAACTGGAAGCAGAGGAACCATGTGATGCAGCTTTTCGATGACTTTTCTGAAACTTCAAAATCTAAAGACTTTTTGGCCAAATTCTATGAGGGTCACGAACATTAACCCGTGGAGTGTGATTAGAAACTGGTACGCCGAGACTAGAAAGTGTGTTTTGTTTCTGGTATTAAATGTGTTTTCTAGAGTAACAGACAACCTCAACACTTTCAAATTAGAGCATCAGGAGTTGAAATGTAAATAAATGTTTATATAAGCTATTGAAAAGTTGTTACCTTTTTTTAATTTTTACACCATAATGAATAATGTCTATTCATTGTGATGACTTATTCATTTGTTTGATTTGGAGTGGAATCAGGAATAAAAACTGTTGACGTGGGGGCCAACCTAAATTTCATGGATCTCTTTTGCATTTAAGTGACGTCATAGCTAGATATCTCCTAGATCACGATTGCACTGACAGAAGTTTCTTGATTTTGGGTATGTTTACAAATAACTATACTTAAGTGCTATATTTATCGACTTTGTTGCTTAAATTGTGTATGCCAAATTGATTGAAAATAGCCAGTCATTCTCGATATTCAAAGACTTACTATCACTGTCATTATATCCACCCCTGGACTATGTCGTTGACGCCTATTTAGACGGTAGTTTGGTCTTAATGTACAACATTAATTAAAATAATCAAATTTGTACATGTGAAGTGGTTGACTGTTGCTTTTAAGTTGTGTTCTCTCTGTACTCTTTAAAGGAAATCTGCAGGCCTGTGATTGGTGAGTTTTTTTCCTCCTGAACTGCCTACAGTTTCACTATGAGATAGCCCAAGGGTGGATATAATGACAGTGATAGTAACTCCTGCAGTAATGAGGATGACGAGCAGTCATTTATGACACATAAAATGTCATAACTGAAGATTTTACTGCTTCCTCTAGGAATCAATCTGAAGTCTTTACACCAGAAATATGCTTTATTAAACCATAAACTTTATATTTTCACCTGTTTTGATATTGTGTAAATGTTTTATTATCTGAAGGCCAGACATAGTTTTCCAAAAGAAATTATCTGTAAAGCATATATATTAAGTTCACAGTATACAAAGGGAGACAACCAAGAAAAAAACGCTTGAAATGATTGAAATAAGCCTTTCTCATAACTTCAAATTTTACTTCAATTTGTATTCAACCCAAAAAAGTGTCCAGGGCACTTAAAAATTGAAGCAAAAAGGGGGGTGATTAACAGACACAAATTTGCACTAGCCTTTCATGAAATTATTCTACAAAGTAAGCCATAAATCAATTTGCAAAATAAATTAGAGTGGGGTCTCCAGGGGTCAAAAGGAAAATCTTTAAAACACTTTCTCACAAGAACCGGAAGGCCCAGGGTACTGAAAACCAACACTGTTTTCTTATTTTTAATCCGCATTTAATTTGAAGTGAAAATGAAGCCTAAAAAGAGGGTTAAAAAAGTGTTTATTGAGTCAAATAAGGTGGTAATTATTAGTCACAATTTATATACAACCATTTTAGGGCTGACATTACCATAAGCTCTCATCCCTTTGGCACGAGTCTGAATCCGGTGGCGAGCAGTTGCCAGGTAATGACTGACCACTGGTCAATGGTTTTTTCTCTATCTAAACCCGACACATTCTTATCTGGCTGTTAATAGGAATCTAACCACTATTTATACTGGTGTTTCTGCTAGAGAGATATCAACACATCTTTATCTTGATCCACAATAGTATAATTAATTTTAGAAACTGAAATATTTTCCATAGATATTTGTATTATTATGTAATTTGTAACTAATACTTTTACTAATCCTGAGGCTAAATCAGGTTTCTGTCCT
Source organism: Argopecten irradians (assembly GCF_041381155.1). Lineage (NCBI taxonomy): Eukaryota > Metazoa > Mollusca > Bivalvia > Pectinida > Pectinidae > Argopecten > Argopecten irradians. Next base: position 1,713,353 of record NC_091138.1, on the reverse strand, counting down.
CGGTAAATAAAGTTTATTATAATGCCAGATTGTACCTTTCACCAATAATCTAGCTTAAAATGAGTATACTAGTTACCTCTCACCAACAATGAAAACTGGTCCGATTTCTCTCATCACTTCCTAGAGGACGTCAGTATTGTATATAACACTTACCTGATTTACATATTAAATGTGGCTATCAAAGGGTATCGGTATTCAAATCTATAATCGTTGTACCTAAACTGAATACCCTTGACTAGTGAAGCTTGCTGTGTGATAACCTACAGGTGCTAGACTCCATACTACCGGGTATTCGTGTCATCACTTTCTCTGTATGTACATTTTGTTTGTTTGGGCTACAAGTCCTTTTAGTCTTTCCTTTTCTATACTGTCATTTCCCACAGTTGTTTTATAGGGCAATTCCTTGTCATTTTTGTTTTTTGATCTTATTGTTGGCCTTCCAAGATTCCAAATCTATGAATTTAATATTGCGAGCAATCAAATGTCCTCAATTTTTCAGGCATTAAGAATTCACGATGAATCAAAATGAAATAGCTTCAATCATAGGTAATGTAGTGCTATAGTTGTGAAGTTGTTACTTAAAAAAAGTTGTTGGACACACAAATCACATCATTAAGTTGCCAAGTTGGTTTAGAGTAATCTCTAGGATCATGTTTGAATAACTTCTATGGATAAAAACAAGGTGGTCAATACTTGCTTTTTGTCTATGTGACAACAGTAACTACTGTTGGGAACCACATGGTTTAATGGGCCATGGTGCTCAAATCGTCTAAGACATATCCCACTGGCCCTCCACTTTTTGGTTTCGACCTTGAAATAGTTGCCAGTATTAACCATATACAAATGTATCAGTTTCTATTGGGACCTTTGGCTTTTCTTCACCAAAACCTCCCCACATCCTTAAATGACTGATAATAGGATGTTAAACAAGTCAAACAATGTAGTTTCTGTAAAACAAAGAGGCTTGAAATACCCGAGTTTTGTCTAGTCTTGTTGTAAACTTTCTATTATTCCTATCCACTCAGGGACTTTAAAAGTGGAATTATCGCTTTACATATTTTGCTTTCAATAAATATCAGAATATAATCATACACATGCAAAATCAAATTCTGAAATGCGAATAAGTAGACCACAGATGTACAATAAGAAAATTACCACTCCACGAACAGTTTGAGAGCTTACTTAGCAAGAAATATTTACATGAGAAAATATCCACATTTACAGCATAATCTTCTGTTGTGAACCAAATTATAAACTGCACTTTCTGCCTAGAGTGCAGAGCAGCCAAGTTTCTTTCATACTCGCTATATAACATGGACACAGTACTTGAAAGCAAACTGTACCATAAACACAGTCTTTCAATAAACAAAGACAGTATTACTATTATTTACAAAACCAGACAAAAATACAGGACAATGGCTTTTATTGAAATACATGTCATCAATTTACAGTAATGTACTAGGCTCTTCTTATGTTTCTTTACACTGATACCATTGAAGGGATTTACATTTCTGAAAACCTTTGGATAATTCTTTTTGGAAACATCAAACATCAACCTTGTACAATAATAAATTGACAGTCCATTGTGAAGGGAATCTCTTTAATACCTGAGCTCTTCATTGTATTAAATTACTGTGTGTCATGACATTCTCATGGCCACCCAGCTATCACATGTACTGCGGTACATATAATCTAGAATAATGTCATCGTTGAGTCGCTAAGATCACCAATGATTTAATAATTAAAAACAAAATGAGAACTATACAATTATAAAGTGATGTATTTGTACAATGAGTAAAACCAGTTTGAAAGCAGCGTTATCACCTGCTGTAAAAAATAAAACATTTAAAATGAACTTTAATCATCCAAAATGGTACAGATATTTTTGAACTATTGCTATTCACTCAGTAAAACAGCACAGAATCGTTTATCAAGCACTGCTGAACATCCCTTCATATACATAACACGGTGGTAATTACTGCATACAGTCATCTGTCAATGATGAAAATGTACCATTTAACCAATCAGGATTTGCTATGTATATTTTGATGTCCTATTTACACAGAGAAAATATCTCCAATTCATTTTCAACAGGAATTCTGGTTCCATTCACTAGCTTCTTGTACAGTAGGAATTACATGTACAGATAATCTGTTCAGAAGCATTCAGTATCTTTATCGCCAATGTTTTCTTCATACACGCACTGCCATCCTTTCGACCTGTGACAGACAAAATATGAGAATTTGTAACCAAACTTCAGCAATGTTTTCAAGTGATTGTACTTTTGTTTAATACAAATATTTTAATAGGATTTTGCATTGAACTTATGTTTCAATATGAGAGCTATTAAATATCAGGGGACAATTTCTCCCATAATTTACAGGGATATCCTGTGGTTGCTAGGGAAAAAATTAATAGAATCTTTCACCCCTTTTTGGGCGAGACAGGAGAACCTCAACCAGAAGGTAAGATTCTATGTTGTTAAACATGAGGCTCTGCTGGGTGTTTAACATCCTCAATATTCCAGGGGTTCCAATCACTTACGATCGCTACACCCCTGGACTATCCCATAGTAAAACTGGAAGCAACAGAATAGAACAGGTAATTTAGTCATTTGATGTACATCAAAAGAGCCGTATAACTGTACACTGTGGTTGACTGTGTGGCTTTGATGTTAGGCGTCGCTCTCTCTGTAGTCTTCAAAGGATATCTTTGCTAGCCTGTTATTGATCAAATGTTTTCCGCTGAGCTGCCTTCAATTTCACTATGAGATAGTCCAGGGGTGTAGATATCGTAAGTGATCGGAAACCTTGGAGTATCGAGGAGGGGTCTTTAACAGCTCAAGAAACTTATTACCCAATGTAATCAATACATGTTTGATTCAATTAGTCCACATGACAGACCCATGTAAGATTCTATTAGTCCACATGACAGACCCATGTAAGATTCTATTACTCCACCTGACAGCTCCGTATAAGATTCTATTACTCCACCTGACAGCCCTGTGTAAGATTCTATTAGTCCACCTGACAGCCCCGTGTAAGATTCTATTACTCCACCTGACAGCCTCGTGTAAGATTCTATTAGTCTTTACAGTAAGATTATATTAGTCCACCTGACAGCCCCGTGTAAGATTCTATTACTCCACCTGACAGCCTCGTGTAAGATTCTATTAGTCTTTACAGTAAGATTCTATTAGTCCACCTGACAGCCCCATGTAAGATTCTATTACTCCACCTGACAGCCCCGTGTAAGATTCTATTAGTCCACCTGACAGCCCTGTGTAAGATTCTATTAGTCCACCTGACAGCCCCGTGTAAGATTCTATTACTCCACCTGACAGCCTCGTGTAAGATTCTATTAGTCTTTACAGTAAGATTCTATTAGTCCACCTGACAGCCCCGTGTTAAGATTCTATTAGTCCACCTGACAGCCCCGTGTAAGATTCTATTAGTCCACCTGACAGCCCTGTGTAAGATTCTATTAGTCCACCTGACAGCCTCGTGTAAGATTCTATTAGTCTTTACAGTAAGATTCTATTAGTCCACCTGACAGCCCTGTGTAAGATTCTATTAGTCCACCTGACAGCCTCGTGTAAGATTCTATTAGTCTTTACAGTAAGATTCTATTAGTCCACCTGACAGCCCCATGTAAGATTCTATAGTCCACCTGACAGCCCTGTGTAAGATTCTATTAGTCTATAGTCCACCTGACAGCCTCGTGTAAGATTCTATTAGTCCACCTGACAGCCCTGTGTAAGATTCTATTAGTCCACCTGACAGCCCTGTGTAAGATTCTATTACTCCACCTGACAGCCCTGTGTAAGATTCTATTAGTCCACCTGACAGCCCTGTGTAAGATTCTATTAGTCCACCTGACAGCCCTGTGTAAGATTCTATTAGTCCACCTGACAGCCCTGTGTAAGATTCTATTAGTCCACCTGACAGCCCCGTGTAAGATTCTATTAGTCCACCTGACAGCCCTGTGTAAGATTCTATTAGTCCACCTGACAGCCCTGTGTAAGATTCTATTAGTCTATACAAGGTATCACTAACCAATAGATGGTGACTAAGAGTGGTAGCTGTCACGAGACCGTGAACGTGACTCTCTCCTTCGATCATTACTCCTACTTCTGCGGGACTCTGAGTGCGATCTGCGGCGATGTCTTCTCGACCTTGATCGACTTCTGGAACGTCTCGACCGTGACCTTGACCTCCTGAAAACAAAACAGAAACTGTTAGAAAGTTGTCAAAACCATCAGCAAAAGGAGTTCTTAACAAACTATAACACAAATTTAGATATGATAGCCTGGTGTTATATCATGCAAAGTTTTGTTAACAATTGATGGTGCATTATTATTGTAGTAAACCTTGTCAGAAAATCAATATATAGATATTGAAAATTTAATTTTTGATAGCAATTCTTTTAACAACTTCTTGTTTATAATTGTTATTTTAATTCCAAACCTTTTTAATATGAAATAGGTGCATTCATTAAATAACTTTGATTTCTAAAAGATACTTTCTCATCCATTATGCCCCGTTTTCAACACTAAATCAATGAGGTCAATTGTTATTATACCTTCTATGTCTGCGTGACCTTGATCTGGAACGTGACCTTGAACGACGTGACCTTGAGTGACGCGATCTGGAACGTCTTGATCTTGAATGCCTAGATCTTGACCTGGATCTTGAATGTCTGGACCTTTTATGTGATCTGCGGTCATTTGACCTAGATCTGAAAAGTAACAATTCTTGTAATAAGTATGCATTCATATTAAGATTTATGTACAATTTTGTAAATAATTCAAATTTTATATCAATCTTGAAACATACATCTTACATCGAAGTATATATCAAAATGTATCTATATTTGTAGGATATGGCTCTAAAGATAAAACTTGACAATTGAAGTACAACTCACCAAAGAGAAAGAGACCAATTAAGTCACCAAAGTTCGAACTTATTGAAGTAACCTATACACCAATATCTAAGTCTATACCTCAGAATTAAAATCTACATCAAAAGTAAGTTTTTACTGACCTCCTCCTATTGTTACTACGAGACCTTCGTTTTCTGTTTCTATCCCGACTGTTACTACGAGATCGACTCTTTCTTCGACTTCTACTCCTGCTTCGACTTCTCTTACTCGCACTACGACTACGTCTCCTCACTGGACTAGCACTTTTACTTTTCCTCGGTTCCTCTTCTTTCTCCCTTTTCACTTTCTGTTCTTCTCGTTCTTTTTCTCGTAAATTCCTTCTTTCTGCTACACGTGTCTATAATATAATCATGCAATGTAATTTACAGTTGTAATAATCCACACAACTTAACACCAAGGTAAATGTTTTACATTACTATAAATCTTTCATATCATCTCAAAGCTGTTATACATGTTACACATTGTTACCAAAACTGGCTTTTCATTTCTCTTAAAAATTAGCTTATAACAACTTCCTGAAAAATTTTATATAGCAAAAAAAAAATCGTAACTTCCTGTATCGCGGGACATCTTGAACTATCTTACCTTCAGCTCTTCCAACTTTTCTCTGATTGTAATGAAGCCCAAATGAAGCTTCCCACCGAAGTGATCAGCTAGACGTCTGTCGTTGTCATGGATACCCAGGTACGCTGAGCACACCTCGCACACACGTAACTTCTGCTGTTGGTAGCTGGAGGCTGGCATGGAATTTCTGTAATCTTGCTGTGGATATAGAAATCAACAAAACAATTACTTTGATACTTTATATCAGGCATGCAATAGTAAATTTAAACATATTAAAATTCTGTAAGTAGTTTTATCTTTTCTTGCAAAACCATCACAACATTGAAGTTATTTTCTAAATGTTGATGATAAGTTTAACTTCTGGGTTTTGTTTGTTTGTCAAAAAAGAGTATTTTGATTTCCAATGATTTGGAAATGAAATGTTTTGTACAGAAGAACCTCTCAATGTTTACATTAGAACAGTCTATTGGGAATGAGATATCTATGAGAATTTGTACAACAACGTTCCATGCAGTAATAACAACTTTGTTAAAGTATGGAACAAGGTTTGTTTATGAATTCAAACTTGAATTAGAACAGATCAAACAACATAAAACGAACTCATTTGGGCTTCAGTTAAAATCTAGACTTGTAAAAACTTTGGAAAGAATGTATGTATGTATGATTTATGATAATCCATCTTATCACATTACCACAGTATTTGTACATACTACAACATTTTAATACCAACCTCAGCAAGACTTTTATTTTTCTTCAGTTCCTCCACTTCTTCCATTAGTTTCAGGGATTCCTCCACTTCACCTTCTGCTCCCATCGTCTCTGCCTTAGCCATATTCTCACCAAGCTTCTCTCCAAGTTGGTGAATCTTTTCTGCCTACATAATGAAGTTAAATATATTCAGGATTAAGAAATTTCTAATTGATATTTTATAGATCTTTAATTAATTAATGAAGATAATTTGAATTTATTTCATTGTGATAAATATTTTTGCATTTACAAGTGTCTCAGAAACCACCCATTCAGTCATGATCAGGGATCAATCTAGGGTTGGGGGGAAACTACCCTTTTTCAAAATGGGGAAAAGTTTGTCAAAATATAGGGGAATTTGAATCTTCTTATTTGGTCCAAAATTATATGCATTTTGACGAAAAAGTACTGTAAAAAACTAATTTTTTTTTAGATTTAGTTAAGCAATATTTTAAGCTCAATAATGAAAAATTTGAGTTAATTATAAAATATGCAGTAGCTGTATGATAAATATGAAGAAATTTGCAAACAAAAGTCTAACAAAATCAATGAAAAATAAGTCACAGGGGAAATTTTGTTACAAAAACGATAATTTTTTAGCTTCAAATGGGGAATTTTTAAATCTTCAGGGGAATTTTAGGCTAGAGGGAATTCATTCCTTGAGGGGAAATTTACCCATAAACGGTAATAAATCACAGCTAGATTGATCCCTGATGGCAGAGTCTACATATTTCTGTACCTTCTGGTTCGCTTCTTCACTCAGCTCTTCCTGTGTCTCCTTCAGACGTCGTTTTGCCATCTCTGTCTTTCGGTCACAGTCAGCAATGAAACTCTGTAGATGTTCCATGGCCTGGATAGAAAAAACAACAGCTTTATACAGTTTAGTAATTAGCTTTATACAGTATAGTAATTACAGCTCTATACAGTATAGTAATTACAGCTTTATACAGTATGGTAATTACAGCTTTATACAGTATAGTAATTACAGCTTTATACAGTATAGTAATTACAGCTTTATACAGTATAGTAATTACAGCTCTATACAGTATAGTAATTACAGCTTTATACAGTATAGTAATTACAGCTTTATACAGTATAGTAATTACAGCATTTATACAGTATAGTAATTACAGCTTTATACAGTATAGTAATTACAGCTTTATACAGTATAGTAATTACAGCTTTATAAAGTATAGTAATAACAGCTCTATACAGTATAGTAATTACAGCTCTATACAGTAAAATAATTACAGCTTATACAGTACAGTTATCAGTATAGTAATTACAGCTCTATGCAGTATAGTAATTACAGCTCTATACAGTATAGTAATTACAGCTCTATACAGTATAGTAATTACAGCTCTATACAGTATAGTAATTACAGCTTATACAGCTAATTACAGCTATACAGCATAGTAATTACAGCTTTATACAGCATAGTAATTACAGGTTTATACAGTTTAGTAATTACAGGTTTATACAGTTTAGTAATTACAGCTTTATACAGTATAGTAATTACAGCTTTATACAGTATAGTAATTACACTTTATACAGTATCAGTATAGTAATTACAGCTTTATACAGCTATAATTACAGCTTTATACAGTATAGTAATTACAGCTTTATACAGTATAGTAATTACAGCTTTATAAGTACAGTATAGTAATAATACAGCTTTATACAGTATAGTAATTACAGCTTTATACAGTATAGTAATTACAGCTTTAATACAGCATAGTAATTACGCTTTAATACGATGAATTACAGCAGCTTTATACAGTATAGTAATTACAGCTTTATACAGCATAGTAATTACAGCTTTATACAGTATAGTAATTACAGCTTTATACAGTATAGTAATTACAGCTTTATATACAGCATAGTAATTACAGCTTTATACAGCATAGTAATTACAGCTTTATACAGATAAGTCTTTACAGTATAGTAATTACAGCTTTATACAGTATAGTAATTACAGCTTTATACAGTATAGTAATTACAGCTTTATACAGTATAGTAATTACAGCTTTATACAGTATAGTAATTACAGCTTTATACAGTATAGTAATTACAGCTTTATACAGTATAGTAATTACAGCTTTATACAGTATGGTAATTACAGCTTTATACAGTATAGTAATTACAGCTTTATACAGCATAGTAATTACAGCTTTATACAGTATAGTAATTACAGCTTTATACAGTATAGTAATTACAGCTTTATACAGTATGGTAATTACAGCTTTATACAGTATAGTAATTACAGCTTTATAAAGTATGGTAATTACAGCTTTATAAAGTATGGTAATTACAGCTTTATACAGCATAGTAATTACAGCTTTATACAGTATAGTAATTACAGCTTTATACAGTATAGTAATTACAGCTTTATACAGTATAGTAATTACACTCTTATCAAATATTTGAAGATTGCTCAAAACAACATGCCCCTACATTATTTATCATTTATCATAACTCTATTTCATAGATGGTGTATTATACTAATTACAGTCAAACCTTGACATCTATTAATATGTAGTACTATCAAATGTTGAAGTAAAGTTTGACCGAGACAAACAAAATGCCCACATTTATTTGCCCTTACATCTATGTCATAGTAGTAGTCCTTTCTTTTGGAGGCCCACTCGTAGTCTGCCCTCAGCGCCAGGTCGTGAATCTTTGGACATTCACCAAGGTCCATCCTCTGTAAAATACATGGAAGATGATTACTAATAAAAGATGGCTAAATTTCCTCAGTGTTTGTTAATTACAAATTACCCATTAGCGCTGCCAAATTTAATCTATCAATGAAGGCAGGTATAATATGGCTTTTATTTTTCTACACAACTCCTTAATTAATTTTCCTTTTTTTAAATAAATACCCTCCTCAATTACCTAATTTATTCAATGTGTAGTTATATACATATATATTTTACATACATGGAAATTAAACAAGACCACACATCACCAACATTTTTATTTAAATGCTCGTATTTTTAATATCTTTGATCACTTGCATTCGGTCCTAATCTATGTTGACATATATAGGTATAAGGTTTCATTTCATAAGTTAATATTCTTCTTTAAAGAAGTAAATTGTAAATTCATTAAAGGGTGGTAATTAACACTTCCAGAATATTTGTGGTGATTATTATAAGTTAATGTCCTAACTGTGCTGTTTATCATACGTACCAAATGGCAATGAGAGGATTAGCATTAAGAGAAGTGACTTACCGTGCTGGAGAGAATATCATGGGGACAGCAGGCTAGCAGGAAACTCTTACATACCCGAGGATCATCAAACTTCACTTTGTACTTCGTAGTGTCTCCTAAAAATTCATCATTTCATAAATTGGTTAGCATTGGACATACGAGTTACATGATGACTCCTTCACCAAGCTTGCCAGAGGGACAATTTCTCCTTTAATACTAGTAAGAAAGAAGCTGGCATCAAAAATCATATTTACAAAATCATATAAGATTCCATAAACAAATCCATCTGTGATGCGCTTTTTTGTTACGTTCTTAATTCCAGGAAAAAACATTCAGTTACAGACTAATGTGATGTGTTTTTGTAATTGTCTTAAATGGATTTTTTAAAAATATACATCAATTAAACTCTCAAAGCTTCTTTCTTACGCAACAAGCACTGGTTGCTCCTAAATGACGAAGTAAGGTAGAGAATTGTTATCATTTCTATCATATCAACAGATATGTTCAATGGCACACTCAGACAGTAGCTTTCCTCGGGACAACTAACAAACCAACTATTTTTGGTTATTTTCTTTTTCTTTTGTAAACAGACATCTGAGTTAGCAATTTAGATAGGATTAGGAGCAAACAGCTTTATGTTGCACCAATATCATGGTTGGGACAACAAGATGAAAGAAAATAGCATGAAAGTCGGGATTTTGTGTTTAAAAAATTTACAACTTAATGGGATGGACTGTTAAGCTTTTAATCTACTCCAACTGGTTATCAACAAACCATTTATGGTAAGCTGTAAAGTCCAATCAATGATGTTGAACAAGAAAGTTTTTTTTATTTTTCCCTTCAAATAAATTTCATATATATTGACTAAGAAAATGATTTGAGACTATACCAACAGTACACTACACTACTCACAAGTCATGTGTAGCTGCTGGTAGAATAGGGGGCCATATCTCTTCATCTTGGAGTCCAGTACTAAACACATTTCCTATCTTTATCATATAACATACACACTGCGAATGAGGGAGGTCCTTGACATGACATACTATTGGCCGGTTAATTCAAGCAATTCATGCCTTCCCTACTTGAAAGTAGAACCCGCACTTCTGCATCTGCAAATAAATATCCACCAAATCGCTTTCCCACAAAGAATTTTAAATAATTTACCTTTTATCTTGAAATTATTTAATGACAAAGCAAATAGTAATTAAAAGCTTGATATGATAATGTTAAACTGTTGTTGTAGATCTACTATTAACACTTACACTTCCTTTTGTTACATATAGTCACTTACTTCAGCAGCAATTCAATAGTTACAATTTCTGCATGCATCCTTATATCTGAATTTTCTCAAACCTTCTTGTTGATCAGTGTGTGAAAGAACATTGATAATTAACTATCAAAAAAGCTCTATTTATATATAACATAGACAACAAAATCAATGTCTGCAATAGATCTAAGATTTGTCAACTCACGGCTTGGCCTTTCATCACCCTTTCATTTTTGACTGGGAAACAGCTCATGAAATAGCTCCCTTCAAAAACAGGGAAGGAGATAATAAATACACTTTTTCATGGTTTTCATATCACATGGGAATTCAAATATAACCAATGTAAAGGACACAGAAATACCACAGCTACAATAAATCAACAGCTTTATATTTACAAGTCCTGTTTAGCATTCAAACAATAGGATTATCACAAAAATATGCAAAAAACTTTTTGATCTGTAATTCAACTGAATGTTGTAGTGTTTATTAATGAAATTGTGTTGTTATAACATTCTTCCCATAGAGCCATTACTGAAAATAATCTTACAAATGTAAACCTGGGTATGTTGCTTATAAGTATGACTTAACTGTTCCCTAGTTTTTCCTCTCTGATTACTGCTGACCATTATAATATACTAACTGTTAGATCCCTAGTTTTTCTGATTACTGCTGACCATTATAATATACTAACTGTTAGATCCCTAGTTTTTCTGATTACTGCTGACCATTATAATATACTAACTGTTAGATCCCTAGTTTTTCCACTCTGATTACTGCTGACCATTATAATATACTAACTGTTAGATCCCTAGTTTTTCTGATTACTGCTGACCATTATAATATACTAACTGTTAGATCCCTAGTTTTTCTTGATTACTGCTGACCATTATAATATACTAACTGTTAGATCCCTAGTTTTTCCACTCTGATTACTGCTGACCATTATAATATACTAACTGTTAGATTACTGCTGACCATTATTTTAACTGTTAGTCCAGTTTTTCTGATTACTGCTGACCATTATAATATACTAACTGTTAGATCCCTAGTTTTTCTGATTACTGCTGACCATTATAATATACTAACTGTTAGATCCCTAGTTTTTCTGATTACTGCTGACCATTATAATATACTAACTGTTAGATCCCTAGTTTTTCCACTCTGATTACTGCTGACCATTATAATATACTAACTGTTAGATCCCTAGTTTTTCCACTCTGATTACTGCTGACCATTATAATATACTAACTGTTAGATCCCTAGTTTTTCTGATTACTGCTGACCATTATAATATACTAACTGTTAGATCCCTAGTTTTTCTGATTACTGCTGACCATTATAATATACTAACTGTTAGATCCCTAGTTTTTCCACTCTGATTACTGCTGACCATTATAATATACTAACTGTTAGATCCCTAGTTTTTCTGATTACTGCTGACCATTATAATATACTAACTGTTAGATCCCTAGTTTTTCTGATTACTGCTGACCATTATAATATACTAACTGTTAGATCCCTAGTTTTTCCACCTGATTACTGCTGACCATTATAATATACTAACTGTTAGATCCCTAGTTTTTCTGATTACTGTGACCATTATATATACTAACTGTTAGATCCCTAGTTTTTCTGATTACTGCTGACCATTATAATATACTAACTGTTAGATCCCTAGTTTTTCTGATTACTGCTGACCATTATAATATACTAACTGTTAGATCCCTAGTTTTTCCACTCTGATTACTGCTGACCATTATAATATACTAACTGTTAGATCCCTAGTTTTTCCACTCTGATTACTGCTGACCATTATAATATACTAACTGTTAGATCCCTAGTTTTTCTGATTACTGCTGACCATTATAATATACTAACTGTTAGATCCCTAGTTTTTCTGATTACTGCTGACCATTATAATATACTAACTGTTAGATCCCTAGTTTTTCTGATTACTGCTGACCATTATAATATACTAACTGTTAGATCCCTAGTTTTTCCACTCTGATTACTGCTGACCATTATAATATACTAACTGTTAGATCCCTAGTTTTTCCACTCTGATTACTGCTGACCATTATAATATACTAACTGTTAGATCCCTAGTTTTTCCACTCTGATTACTGCTGACCATTATAATATACTAACTGTTAGATCCCTAGTTTTTCCACTCTGATTACTGCTGACCATTATAATATACTAACTGTTAGATCCCTAGTTTTTCTGATTACTGCTGACCATTATAATATACTAACTGTTAGATCCCTAGTTTTTCCACTCTGATTACTGCTGACCATTATAATATACTAACTGTTAGATCCCTAGTTTTTCCACTCTGATTACTGCTGACCATTATAATATACTAACTGTTAGATCCCTAGTTTTTCTGATTACTGCTGACCATTATAATATACTAACTCTTAGATCCCTAGTTTTTCCACTCTGATTACTGCTGACCATTATAATATACTAGCTGTTAGATCCCTAGTTTTTTCCACTCTGATTACTGCTGACCATTATAATATACTAACTGTTAGATCCCTAGTTTTTCTGATTACTGCTGACCATTATAATATACTAACTGTTAGATCCCTAGTTTTTCCACTCTGATTACTGCTGACCATTATAATATACTAACTGTTAGATCCCTAGTTTTTCCACTCTGATTACTGCTGACCATTATAATATACTAACTGTTAGATCCCTAGTTTTTCCACTCTGATTACTGCTGACCATTATAATATACTAACTGTTAGATCCCTAGTTTTTCCACTCTGATTACTGCTGACCATTATAATATACTAACTGTTAGATCCCTAGTTTTTCTGATTACTGCTGACCATTATAATATACTAACTGTTAGATCCCTAGTTTTTCCACTCTGATTACTGCTGACCATTATAATATACTAACTGTTAGATCCCTAGTTTTTCTGATTACTGCTGACCATTATAATATACTAACTGTTAGATCCCTAGTTTTTCCACTCTGATTACTGCTGACCATTATAATATACTAACTGTTAGATCCCTAGTTTTTCCACTCTGATTACTGCTGACCATTATAATATACTAACTGTTAGATCCCTAGTTTTTCCACTCTGATTACTGCTGACCATTATAATATACTAACTGTTAGATCCCTAGTTTTTCCACTCTGATTACTGCTGACCATTATAATATACTAACTGTTAGATCCCTAGTTTTTCCACTCTGATTACTGCTGACCATTATAATATACTAACTGTTAGATCCCTAGTTTTTCCACTCTGATTACTGCTGACCATTATAATATACTAACTGTTAGATCCCTAGTTTTTCTGATTACTGCTGACCATTATAATATACTAACTGTTAGATCCCTAGTTTTTCATCTGATTACTGCTGACCATTATAATATACTAACTGTTAGATCCCTAGTTTTTCTCTGATTACTGCTGACCATTATAATATACTAACTGTTAGATCCCTAGTTTTTCTGATTACTGCTGACCATTATAATATACTAACTGTTAGATCCCTAGTTTTTCTGATTACTGCTGACCATTATAATATACTAACTGTTAGATCCCTAGTTTTTTCTGATTACTGCTGACCATTATAATATACTAACTGTTAGATCCCTAGTTTTTCTGATTACTGCTGACCATTATAATATACTAACTGTTAGATCCCTAGTTTTTCACTCTGATTACTGCTGACCATTATAATATACTAGATCTGTTAGATCCCTGACCATTTTTACTACTGTTAGATCCCTAGTTTTTCTGATTACTGCTGACCATTATAATATACTAACTGTTAGATCCCTAGTTTTTCTGATTACTGCTGACCATTATAATATACTAACTGTTAGATCCCTAGTTTTTCCACTCTGATTACTGCTGACCATTATAATATACTAACTGTTAGATCCCTAGTTTTTCTGATTACTGCTGACCATTATAATATACTAACTGTTAGATCCCTAGTTTTTCTGATTACTGCTGACCATTATAATATACTAACTGTTAGATCCCTAGTTTTTCTGATTACTGCTGACCATTATAATATACTAACTGTTAGATCCCTAGTTTTTCCACTCTGATTACTGCTGACCATTATAATATACTAACTGTTAGATCCCTAGTTTTTCTGATTACTGCTGACCATTATAATATACTAACTGTTAGATCCCTAGTTTTTTACTCTGATTACTGCTGACCATTATAATATACTAACTGTTAGATCCCTAGTTTTTCTGATTACTGCTGACCATTATAATATACTAACTGTTAGATCCCTAGTTTTTTCTGATTACTGCTGACCATTATAATATACTAACTGTTAGATCCCTAGTTTTTCCACTGATTACTGCTGACCATTATAATATACTAACTGTTAGATCCCTAGTTTTTCTGATTACTGCTGACCATTATAATATACTAACTGTTAGATCCCTAGTTTTTCCACTCTGATTACTGCTGACCATTATAATATACTAACTGTTAGATCCCTAGTTTTTCACTCTGATTACTGCTGACCATTATAATATACTAACTGTTAGATCCCTAGTTTTTCCACTCTGATTACTGCTGACCATTATAATATACTAACTGTTAGATCCCTAGTTTTTCTGATTACTGCTGACCATTATAATATACTAACTGTTAGATCCCTAGTTTTTCCACTCTGATTACTGCTGACCATTATAATATACTAACTGTTAGATCCCTAGTTTTTCTGATTACTGCTGACCATTATAATATATACTAACTGTTAGATCCCTAGTTTTTCCTTGATTACTCCTGATTACTGCTGACCATTATAATATACTAACTGTTAGATCCCTAGTTTTTCTGATTACTGCTGACCATTATAATATACTAACTCTTAGATCCCTAGTTTTTCCACTCTGATTACTGCTGACCATTATAATATACTAACTGTTAGATCCCTAGTTTTTCCACTCTGATTACTGCTGACCATTATAATATACTAACTGTTAGATCCCTAGTTTTTCTGATTACTGCTGACCATTATAATATACTAACTGTTAGATCCCTAGTTTTTCCACTCTGATTACTGCTGACCATTATAATATACTAACTGTTAGATCCCTAGTTTTTCCACTCTGATTACTGCTGACCATTATAATATACTAACTGTTAGATCCCTAGTTTTTCTGACTCTGATTACTGCTGACCATTATAATATACTAACTGTTAGATCCCTAGTTTTTCTGATTACTGCTGACCATTATAATATACTAACTGTTAGATCCCTAGTTTTTCTGATTACTGCTGACCATTATAATATACTAACTGTTAGATCCCTAGTTTTTCCACTCTGATTACTGCTGACCATTATAATATACTAACTGTTAGATCCCTAGTTTTTCTGATTACTGCTGACCATTATAATATACTAACTGTTAGATCCCTAGTTTTTCCACTCTGATTACTGCTGACCATTATAATATACTAACTGTTAGATCCCTAGTTTTTCCACTCTGATTACTGCTGACCATTATAATATACTAACTGTTAGATCCCTAGTTTTTCCACTCTGATTACTGCTGACCATTATAATATACTAACTGTTAGATCCCTAGTTTTTCCACTCTGATTACTGCTGACCATTATAATATACTAACTGTTAGATCCCTAGTTTTTCCACTCTGATTACTGCTGACCATTATAATATACTAACTGTTAGATCCCTAGTTTTTCCACTCTGATTACTGCTGACCATTATAATATACTAACTGTTAGATCCCTAGTTTTTCCACTCTGATTACTGCTGACCATTATAATATACTAACTGTTAGATCCCTAGTTTTTCTGATTACTGCTGACCATTATAATATACTAACTGTTAGATCCCTAGTTTTTCTGATTACTGCTGACCATTATAATATACTAACTGTTAGATCCCTAGTTTTTCCTCTCTGATTACTGCTGACCATTATAATATACTAACTGTTAGATCCCTAGTTTTTCCATTCTGATTACTGCTGACCATTATAATATACTAACTGTTAGATCCCTAGTTTTTCCACTCTGATTACTGCTGACCATTATAATATACTAACTGTTAGATCCCTAGTTTTTCTGATTACTGCTGACCATTATAATATACTAACTGTTAGATCCCTAGTTTTTTCCACTCTGATTACTGCTGACCATTATAATATACTAACTGTTAGATCCCTAGTTTTTCCACTCTGATTACTGCTGACCATTATAATATACTAACTGTTAGATCCCTAGTTTTTCTGTGATTACTGCTGACCATTATAATATACTAACTGTTAGATCCCTAGTTTTTCCACTCTGATTACTGCTGACCATTATAATATACTAACTGTTAGATCCCTAGTTTTTCCACTCTGATTACTGCTGACCATTATAATATACTAACTGTTAGATCCCTAGTTTTTTCTGATTACTGCTGACCATTATAATATACTAACTGTTAGATCCCTAGTTTTTCCACTCTGATTACTGCTGACCATTATAATATACTAACTGTTAGATCCCTAGTTTTTCTGATTACTGCTGACCATTATAATATACTAACTGTTAGATCCCTAGTTTTTCTGATTACTGCTGACCATTATAATATACTAACTGTTAGATCCCTAGTTTTTCTGATTACTGCTGACCATTATAATATACTAACTGTTAGATCCCTAGTTTTTCCACTCTGATTACTGCTGACCATTATAATATACTAACTGTTAGATCCCTAGTTTTTCCACTCTGATTACTGCTGACCATTATAATATACTAACTGTTAGATCCCTAGTTTTTCTGATTACTGCTGACCATTATAATATACTAACTCTTAGATCCCTAGTTTTTCCACTCTGATTACTGCTGACCATTATAATATACTAACTGTTAGATCCCTAGTTTTTCCACTCTGATTACTGCTGACCATTATAATATACTAACTGTTAGATCCCTAGTTTTTCTGATTACTGCTGACCATTATAATATACTAACTGTTAGATCCCTAGTTTTTTCACTCTGATTACTGCTGACCATTATAATATACTAACTGTTAGATCCCTAGTTTTTCTCTGATTACTGCTGACCATTATAATATACTAACTGTTAGATCCCTAGTTTTTCCACTCTGATTACTGCTGACCATTATAATATACTAACTGTTAGATCCCTAGTTTTTCTCTGATTACTGCTGACCATTATAATATACTAACTGTTAGATCCCTAGTTTTTCCACTCTGATTACTGCTGACCATTATAATATACTAACTGTTAGATCCCTAGTTTTTCCCTGATTACTGCTGACCATTATAATATACTAACTGTTAGATCCCTAGTTTTTCTTACTGCTGACCATTATAATATACTAACTGTTAGATCCCTAGTTTTTCTGATTACTGCTGACCATTATAATATACTAACTGTTAGATCCCTAGTTTTTCTGATTACTGCTGACCATTATAATATACTAACTGTTAGATCCCTAGTTTTTCTGATTACTGCTGACCATTATAATATACTAACTGTTAGATCCCTAGTTTTTCTGATTACTGCTGACCATTATAATATACTAACTGTTAGATCCCTAGTTTTTCCACTCTGATTACTGCTGACCATTATAATATACTAACTGTTAGATCCCTAGTTTTTCCACTCTGATTACTGCTGACCATTATAATATACTAACTGTTAGATCCCTAGTTTTTCCACTCTGATTACTGCTGACCATTATAATATACTAACTGTTAGATCCCTAGTTTTTCTGATTACTGCTGACCATTATAATATAACTAACTGTTAGATCCCTAGTTTTTCCACTCTGATTACTGCTGACCATTATAATATACTAACTGTTAGATCCCTAGTTTTTCCCTCTGATTACTGCTGACCATTATAATATACTAACTGTTAGATCCCTAGTTTTTCCACTCTGATTACTGCTGACCATTATAATATACTAACTGTTAGATCCCTAGTTTTTCCACTCTGATTACTGCTGACCATTATAATATACTAACTGTTAGATCCCTAGTTTTTCCACTCTGATTACTGCTGACCATTATAATATACTAACTGTTAGATCCCTAGTTTTTCCACTCTGATTACTGCTGACCATTATAATATACTAACTGTTAGATCCCTAGTTTTTCTGATTACTGCTGACCATTATAATATACTAACTGTTAGATCCCTAGTTTTTCTGATTACTGCTGACCATTATAATATACTAACTGTTAGATCCCTAGTTTTTCCACTCTGATTACTGCTGACCATTATAATATACTAACTGTTAGATCCCTAGTTTTTCTGATTACTGCTGACCATTATAATATACTAACTGTTAGATCCCTAGTTTTTCCACTCTGATTACTGCTGACCATTATAATATACTAACTGTTAGATCCCTAGTTTTTCCACTCTGATTACTGCTGACCATTATAATATACTAACTGTTAGATCCCTAGTTTTTCCACTCTGATTACTGCTGACCATTATAATATACTAACTGTTAGATCCCTAGTTTTTCCACTCTGATTACTGCTGACCATTATAATATACTAACTGTTAGATCCCTAGTTTTTCCACTCTGATTACTGCTGACCATTATAATATACTAACTGTTAGATCCCTAGTTTTTCTGATTACTGCTGACCATTATAATATACTAACTGTTAGATCCCTAGTTTTTCCACTCTGATTACTGCTGACCATTATAATATACTAACTGTTAGATCCCTAGTTTTTCCACTCTGATTACTGCTGACCATTATAATATACTAACTGTTAGATCCCTAGTTTTTCCACTCTGATTACTGCTGACCATTATAATATACTAACTGTTAGATCCCTAGTTTTTCTGATTACTGCTGACCATTATAATATACTAACTGTTAGATCCCTAGTTTTTCCACTCTGATTACTGCTGACCATTATAATATACTAACTGTTAGATCCCTAGTTTTTCCACTCTGATTACTGCTGACCATTATAATATACTAACTGTTAGATCCCTAGTTTTTCTGATTACTGCTGACCATTATAATATACTAACTGTTAGATCCCTAGTTTTTCCACTCTGATTACTGCTGACCATTATAATATACTAACTGTTAGATCCCTAGTTTTTCTGATTACTGCTGACCATTATAATATACTAACTGTTAGATCCCTAGTTTTTCCACTCTGATTACTGCTGACCATTATAATATACTAACTGTTAGATCCCTAGTTTTTCTGATTACTGCTGACCATTATAATATACTAACTGTTAGATCCCTAGTTTTTCTGATTACTGCTGACCATTATAATATACTAACTGTTAGATCCCTAGTTTTTCCACTCTGATTACTGCTGACCATTATAATATACTAACTGTTAGATCCCTAGTTTTTCCACTCTGATTACTGCTGACCATTATAATATACTAACTGTTAGATCCCTAGTTTTTCCACTCTGATTACTGCTGACCATTATAATATACTAACTGTTAGATCCCTAGTTTTTCTGATTACTGCTGACCATTATAATATACTAACTGTTAGATCCCTAGTTTTTCCACTCTGATTACTGCTGACCATTATAATATACTAACTGTTAGATCCCTAGTTTTTCTGATTACTGCTGACCATTATAATATACTAACTGTTAGATCCCTAGTTTTTCCACTCTGATTACTGCTGACCATTATAATATACTAACTGTTAGATCCCTAGTTTTTCCACTCTGATTACTGCTGACCATTATAATATACTAACTGTTAGATCCCTAGTTTTTCTGATTACTGCTGACCATTATAATATACTAACTGTTAGATCCCTAGTTTTTCCACTGATTACTGCTGACCATTATAATATACTAACTGTTAGATCCCTAGTTTTTCCACTCTGATTACTGCTGACCATTATAATATACTAACTGTTAGATCCCTAGTTTTTCCACTGATTACTGCTGACCATTATAATATACTAACTGTTAGATCCCTAGTTTTTCCACTCTGATTACTGCTGACCATTATAATATACTAACTGTTAGATCCCTAGTTTTTCTGATTACTGCTGACCATTATAATATACTAACTGTTAGATCCCTAGTTTTTCCACTCTGATTACTGCTGACCATTATAATATACTAACTGTTAGATCCCTAGTTTTTCTGATTACTGCTGACCATTATAATATACTAACTGTTAGATCCCTAGTTTTTCCACTCTGATTACTGCTGACCATTATAATATACTAACTGTTAGATCCCTAGTTTTTCCACTCTGATTACTGCTGACCATTATAATATACTAACTGTTAGATCCCTAGTTTTTCCACTCTGATTACTGCTGACCATTATAATATACTAACTGTTAGATCCCTAGTTTTTCCACTCTGATTACTGCTGACCATTATAATATACTAACTGTTAGATCCCTAGTTTTTCTGATTACTGCTGACCATTATAATATACTAACTGTTAGATCCCTAGTTTTTCCACTCTGATTACTGCTGACCATTATAATATACTAACTGTTAGATCCTAGTTTTTTGATTCTGACATTAATCTAACTGTATCCTAGTTTTCCACTCTGATTACTGCTGACCATTATAATATACTAACTGTTAGATCCCTAGTTTTTTGATTACTGCTGACCATTATAATATACTAACTGTTAGATCCCTAGTTTTTCCACTGATTACTGCTGACCATTATAATATACTAACTGTTAGATCCCTAGTTTTTCCACTCTGATTACTGCTGACCATTATAATATACTAACTGTTAGATCCCTAGTTTTTCCACTCTGATTACTGCTGACCATTATAATATACTAACTGTTAGATCCCTAGTTTTTCCACTCTGATTACTGCTGACCATTATAATATACTAACTGTTAGATCCCTAGTTTTTCCACTCTGATTACTGCTGACCATTATAATATACTAACTGTTAGATCCCTAGTTTTTCCACTCTGATTACTGCTGACCATTATAATATACTAACTGTTAGATCCCTAGTTTTTCCACTCTGATTACTGCTGACCATTATAATATACTAACTGTTAGATCCCTAGTTTTTCCACTCTGATTACTGCTGACCATTATAATATACTAACTGTTAGATCCCTAGTTTTTCCACTCTGATTACTGCTGACCATTATAATATACTAACTGTTAGATCCCTAGTTTTTCCACTCTGATTACTGCTGACCATTATAATATACTAACTGTTAGATCCCTAGTTTTTCTGATTACTGCTGACCATTATAATATACTAACTGTTAGATCCCTAGTTTTTCTGATTACTGCTGACCATTATAATATACTAACTGTTAGATCCCTAGTTTTTCCACTCTGATTACTGCTGACCATTATAATATACTAACTGTTAGATCCCTAGTTTTTCCACTCTGATTACTGCTGACCATTATAATATACTAACTGTTAGATCCCTAGTTTTTCCACTCTGATTACTGCTGACCATTATAATATACTAACTGTTAGATCCCTAGTTTTTCCACTCTGATTACTGCTGACCATTATAATATACTAACTGTTAGATCCCTAGTTTTTCCACTCTGATTACTGCTGACCATTATAATATACTAACTGTTAGATCCCTAGTTTTTCCACTCTGATTACTGCTGACCATTATAATATACTAACTGTTAGATCCCTAGTTTTTCTGATTACTGCTGACCATTATAATATACTAACTGTTAGATCCCTAGTTTTTCCACTCTGATTACTGCTGACCATTATAATATACTAACTGTTAGATCCCTAGTTTTTTCTGATTACTGCTGACCATTATAATATACTAACTGTTAGATCCCTAGTTTTTCCACTCTGATTACTGCTGACCATTATAATATACTAACTGTTAGATCCCTAGTTTTTCTGATTACTGCTGACCATTATAATATACTAACTGTTAGATCCCTAGTTTTTCTGATTACTGCTGACCATTATAATATACTAACTGTTAGATCCCTAGTTTTTCTGATTACTGCTGACCATTATAATATACTAACTGTTAGATCCCTAGTTTTTCCACTCTTGATTACTGCTGACCATTATAATATACTAACTGTTAGATCCCTAGTTTTTCTGATTACTGCTGACCATTATAATATACTAACTGTTAGATCCCTAGTTTTTCCACTCTGATTACTGCTGACCATTATAATATACTAACTGTTAGATCCCTAGTTTTTCCACTCTGATTACTGCTGACCATTATAATATACTAACTGTTAGATCCCTAGTTTTTCCACTCTGATTACTGCTGACCATTATAATATACTAACTGTTAGATCCCTAGTTTTTCCTCTCTGATTACTGCTGACCATTATAATATACTAACTGTTAGATCCCTAGTTTTTCCACTCTGATTACTGCTGACCATTATAATATACTAACTGTTAGATCCCTAGTTTTTCCACTCTGATTACTGCTGACCATTATAATATACTAACTGTTAGATCCCTAGTTTTTTCTGATTACTGCTGACCATTATAATATACTAACTGTTAGATCCCTAGTTTTTCACTCTGATTACTGCTGACCATTATAATATACTAACTGTTAGATCCCTAGTTTTTCTGATTACTGCTGACCATTATAATATACTAACTGTTAGATCCCTAGTTTTTCCACTTGATTACTGCTGACCATTATAATATACTAACTGTTAGATCCCTAGTTTTTCTGATTACTGCTGACCATTATAATATACTAACTGTTAGATCCCTAGTTTTTCCACTCTGATTACTGCTGACCATTATAATATACTAACTGTTAGATCCCTAGTTTTTTCTGATACTGGCCATTATAAATACTAACTGATCCTAGTTTTCTCTGATTACTGCTGACCATTATAATATACTAACTGTTAGATCCCTAGTTTTTCCACTCTGATTACTGCTGACCATTATAATATACTAACTGTTAGATCCCTAGTTTTTCTGATTACTGCTGACCATTATAATATACTAACTGTTAGATCCCTAGTTTTTCCACTCTGATTACTGCTGACCATTATAATATACTAACTGTTAGATCCCTAGTTTTTCCACTCTGATTACTGCTGACCATTATAATATACTAACTGTTAGATCCCTAGTTTTTCCACTCTGATTACTGCTGACCATTATAATATACTAACTGTTAGATCCCTAGTTTTTCCTCTCTGATTACTGCTGACCATTATAATATACTAACTGTTAGATCCCTAGTTTTTCTGATTACTGCTGACCATTATAATATACTAACTGTTAGATCCCTAGTTTTTCCACTCTGATTACTGCTGACCATTATAATATACTAACTGTTAGATCCCTAGTTTTTCCACTCTGATTACTGCTGACCATTATAATATACTAACTGTTAGATCCCTAGTTTTTCTGATTACTGCTGACCATTATAATATACTAACTGTTAGATCCCTAGTTTTTCCACTCTGATTACTGCTGACCATTATAATATACTAACTGTTAGATCCCTAGTTTTTCCATGATTACTGCTGACCATTATAATATACTAACTGTTAGATCCCTAGTTTTTCCACTCTGATTACTGCTGACCATTATAATATACTAACTCTTAGATCCCTAGTTTTTCCACTCTGATTACTGCTGACCATTATAATATACTAACTGTTAGATCCCTAGTTTTTCCACTCTGATTACTGCTGACCATTATAATATACTAACTGTTAGATCCCTAGTTTTTCCACTCTGATTACTGCTGACCATTATAATATACTAACTGTTAGATCCCTAGTTTTTCTGATTCTGATTACTGCTGACCATTATAATATACTAACTGTTAGATCCCTAGTTTTTCCACTCTGATTACTGCTGACCATTATAATATACTAACTGTTAGATCCCTAGTTTTTCTGATTACTGCTGACCATTATAATATACTAACTGTTAGATCCCTAGTTTTTCTGATTACTGCTGACCATTATAATATACTAACTGTTAGATCCCTAGTTTTTCCACTCTGATTACTGCTGACCATTATAATATACTAACTGTTAGATCCCTAGTTTTTCTGATTACTGCTGACCATTATAATATACTAACTGTTAGATCCCTAGTTTTTCCACTCTGATTACTGCTGACCATTATAATATACTAACTGTTAGATCCCTAGTTTTTCCACTCTGATTACTGCTGACCATTATAATATACTAACTGTTAGATCCCTAGTTTTTCTGATTACTGCTGACCATTATAATATACTAACTGTTAGATCCCTAGTTTTTCCACTCTGATTACTGCTGACCATTATAATATACTAACTGTTAGATCCCTAGTTTTTCCACTCTGATTACTGCTGACCATTATAATATACTAACTGTTAGATCCCTAGTTTTTCTGATTACTGCTGACCATTATAATATACTAACTGTTAGATCCCTAGTTTTTCCACTGATTACTGCTGACCATTATAATATACTAACTGTTAGATCCCTAGTTTTTCTGATTACTGCTGACCATTATAATATACTAACTGTTAGATCCCTAGTTTTTCTGATTACTGCTGACCATTATAATATACTAACTGTTAGATCCCTAGTTTTTCTGATTACTGCTGACCATTATAATATACTAACTGTTAGATCCCTAGTTTTTCTGATTACTGCTGACCATTATAATATACTAACTGTTAGATCCCTAGTTTTTTCTGATTACTGCTGACCATTATAATATACTAACTGTTAGATCCCTAGTTTTTCTGATTACTGCTGACCATTATAATATACTAACTGTTAGATCCCTAGTTTTTCTGATTACTGCTGACCATTATAATATACTAACTGTTAGATCCCTAGTTTTTCCACTGATTACTGCTGACCATTATAATATACTAACTGTTAGATCCCTAGTTTTTCTGATTACTGCTGACCATTATAATATACTAACTGTTAGATCCCTAGTTTTTCATCTGATTACTGCTGACCATTATAATATACTAACTGTTAGATCCCTAGTTTTTCCACTCTGATTACTGCTGACCATTATAATATACTAACTGTTAGATCCCTAGTTTTTCCACTCTGATTACTGCTGACCATTATAATATACTAACTGTTAGATCCCTAGTTTTTCTGATTACTGCTGACCATTATAATATACTAACTGTTAGATCCCTAGTTTTTCCACTCTGATTACTGCTGACCATTATAATATACTAACTGTTAGATCCCTAGTTTTTCCACTCTGATTACTGCTGACCATTATAATATACTAACTGTTAGATCCCTAGTTTTTCCACTCTGATTACTGCTGACCATTATAATATACTAACTGTTAGATCCCTAGTTTTTCCACTCTGATTACTGCTGACCATTATACTATACTAACTGTTAGATCCCTAGTTTTTCCACTCTGATTACTACTGACCATTATAATATAATAACTCTTAGATCCCTAGTTTTTCCACTCTGATTACTGCTGACCATTATAATATACTAACTGTTAGATCCCTAGTTTTTCTGATTACTGCTGACCATTATAATATACTAACTGTTAGATCCCTAGTTTTTCCACTCTGATTACTGCTGACCATTATAATATACTAACTGTTAGATCCCTAGTTTTTCCACTCTGATTACTGCTGACCATTATAATATACTAACTGTTAGATCCCTAGTTTTTCCACTCTGATTACTGCTGACCATTATAATATACTAACTGTTAGATCCCTAGTTTTTCTGATTACTGCTGACCATTATAATATACTAACTGTTAGATCCCTAGTTTTTCTGATTACTGCTGACCATTATAATATACTAACTGTTAGATCCCTAGTTTTTCTGATTACTGCTGACCATTATAATATACTAACTGTTAGATCCCTAGTTTTTCTGATTACTGCTGACCATTATAATATACTAACTGTTAGATCCCTAGTTTTTCCACTCTGATTACTGCTGACCATTATAATATACTAACTGTTAGATCCCTAGTTTTTCCACTCTGATTACTGCTGACCATTATAATATACTAACTGTTAGATCCCTAGTTTTTCCACTGATTACTGCTGACCATTATAATATACTAACTGTTAGATCCCTAGTTTTTTGATTACTGCTGACCATTATAATATACTACTGTTAGATCCCTAGTTTTTCACTCTGATTACTGCTGACCATTATAATATACTAACTGTTAGATCCCTAGTTTTTCCACTCTGATTACTGCTGACCATTATAATATACTAACTGTTAGATCCCTAGTTTTTCCACTCTGATTACTGCTGACCATTATAATATACTAACTGTTAGATCCCTAGTTTTTCCACTCTGATTACTGCTGACCATTATAATATACTAACTGTTAGATCCCTAGTTTTTCTGATTACTGCTGACCATTATAATATACTAACTGTTAGATCCCTAGTTTTTCCACTCTGATTACTGCTGACCATTATAATATACTAACTGTTAGATCCCTAGTTTTTCCACTCTGATTACTGCTGACCATTATAATATACTAACTGTTAGATCCCTAGTTTTTCCACTCTGATTACTGCTGACCATTATAATATACTAACTGTTAGATCCCTAGTTTTTCCACTCTGATTACTGCTGACCATTATAATATACTAACTGTTAGATCCCTAGTTTTTCCACTCTGATTACTGCTGACCATTATAATATACTAACTGTTAGATCCCTAGTTTTTCCACTCTGATTACTGCTGACCATTATAATATACTAACTGTTAGATCCCTAGTTTTTCCACTCTGATTACTGCTGACCATTATAATATACTAACTGTTAGATCCCTAGTTTTTCCACTCTGATTACTGCTGACCATTATAATATACTAACTGTTAGATCCCTAGTTTTTCCACTCTGATTACTGCTGACCATTATAATATACTAACTGTTAGATCCCTAGTTTTTTCCACTCTGATTACTGCTGACCATTATAATATACTAACTGTTAGATCCCTAGTTTTTCCACTCTGATTACTGCTGACCATTATAATATACTAACTGTTAGGTCCCTAGTTTTTCCTCTCTGATTACTGCTGACCATTATAATATACTAACTGTTAGATCCCTAGTTTTTCTGATTACTGCTGACCATTATAATATACTAACTGTTAGATCCCTAGTTTTTCTGATTACTGCTGACCATTAATAATATACTAACTGTTAGATCCCTAGTTTTTCCACTCTGATTACTGCTGACCATTATAATATACTAACTGTTAGATCCCTAGTTTTTCCACTCTGATTACTGCTGACCATTATAATATACTAACTGTTAGATCCCTAGTTTTTCTGATTACTGCTGACCATTATAATATACTAACTGTTAGATCCCTAGTTTTTCTGATTACTGCTGACCATTATAATATACTAACTGTTAGATCCCTAGTTTTTCCACTCTGATTACTGCTGACCATTATAATATACTAACTGTTAGATCCCTAGTTTTTCCACTCTGATTACTGCTGACCATTATAATATACTAACTGTTAGATCCCTAGTTTTTCCACTCTGATTACTGCTGACCATTATAATATACTAACTGTTAGATCCCTAGTTTTTCTACTCTGATTACTGCTGACCATTATAATATACTAACTGTTAGATCCCTAGTTTTTCCACTCTGATTACTGCTGACCATTATAATATACTAACTGTTAGATCCCTAGTTTTTCCACTCTGATTACTGCTGACCATTATAATATACTAACTGTTAGATCCCTAGTTTTTCCACTCTGATTACTGCTGACCATTATAATATACTAACTGTTAGATCCCTAGTTTTTCCACTCTGATTACTGCTGACCATTATAATATACTAACTGTTAGATCCCTAGTTTTTCTGATTACTGCTGACCATTATAATATACTAACTGTTAGATCCCTAGTTTTTCTGATTACTGCTGACCATTATAATATATACTAACTGTTAGATCCCTAGTTTTTCCACTCTGATTACTGCTGACCATTATAATATACTAACTGTTAGATCCCTAGTTTTTCTGATTACTGCTGACCATTATAATATACTAACTGTTAGATCCCTAGTTTTTCTGATTACTGCTGACCATTATAATATACTAACTGTTAGATCCCTAGTTTTTCCACTCTGATTACTGCTGACCATTATAATATACTAACTGTTAGATCCCTAGTTTTTCTGATTACTGCTGACCATTATAATATACTAGCTGTTAGATCCCTAGTTTTTCCACTCTGATTACTGCTGACCATTATAATATACTAACTGTTAGATCCCTAGTTTTTCCACTCTGATTACTGCTGACCATTATAATATACTAACTGTTAGATCCCTAGTTTTTCTGATTACTGCTGACCATTATAATATACTAACTGTTAGATCCCTAGTTTTTCTGATTACTGCTGACCATTATAATATACTAACTGTTAGATCCCTAGTTTTTCCACTCTGATTACTGCTGACCATTATAATATACTAACTGTTAGATCCCTAGTTTTTCCACTCTGATTACTGCTGACCATTATAATATACTAACTGTTAGATCCCTAGTTTTTCCACTCTGATTACTGCTGACCATTATAATATACTAACTGTTAGATCCCTAGTTTTTCCACTCTGATTACTGCTGACCATTATAATATACTAACTGTTAGATCCCTAGTTTTTCCACTCTGATTACTGCTGACCATTATAATATACTAACTGTTAGATCCCTAGTTTTTCTGATTACTGCTGACCATTATAATATACTAACTGTTAGATCCCTAGTTTTTCTGATTACTGCTGACCATTATAATATACTAACTGTTAGATCCCTAGTTTTTCCACTCTGATTACTGCTGACCATTATAATATACTAACTGTTAGATCCCTAGTTTTTCTGATTACTGCTGACCATTATAATATACTAACTGTTAGATCCCTAGTTTTTCCACTCTGATTACTGCTGACCATTATAATATACTAGCTGTTGGATCCCTAGTTTTTCCACTCTGATTACTGCTGACCATTATAATATACTAACTGTTAGATCCCTAGTGCTGACCATTATAATATACTATATCTTGATAGGCTTTGCCATTGACATGTTTTGCAGTAATATAATCACATATATATAGAACTAGCTCTAAATTTTATTTCCATTTTATATCTTTAAATGCCCAGTACCTTTCCATAACAGCTTATAATTTTTTTTAAATTTGAATATTAATGTAAAGCTAATATTTATACTTTTGTAGTCACAAAATTTATTCTCTTAATGTTAATACTATGTATATATATATATACTATCATCACCTTCTGAACAATTTTCTTACAATAACATTGTTTTTTAATTTTTTAAAAGGACAATTCTGTCTAAGAGTACATTTAAACGTGCACATATTTCGTAAACTAACCAGTTCTAATGGAAATTAGATTAGTTGGTTTACAGTGATATGCCAGAAAAGCCCACTGTTGTCTATTGCATGTGAAATGTTCAATTGCCAATACACATAGCCTTGTATGCCGAACCCTGACCCTTGCCTGTGTAATAAAGAATTTTTTGTCTAGAACTACTCAAAATGCTATTATTAGATGCATGTTCCTGTCTAAAAATAATTTCATTAACTCCTCAGTGGTTATGTTTTGCATTTGTTTAACGTGCATGACTTTGACTCGGGTAAGAGTACAGCGTACATGTTGTACCTGCTTAATCGTATTGATCAACGATTTTGAATTTCAATGGTATTAATCAAAATACTTAACAATGTTGTGGAATTTGTCACTATTTCCTGTCATATGTTTCATAAGGAATGTAAAATTATACATTTATGTCATATTTTGCTTTGTTAGCCTCACTGAATTGATTTTTAAAATACTTTTAATTTTTTTTTGGAAAGGTAGCGGGCCTTTAATAATTAGAAATCTACTTGATGGAAATATTATAAACGTAAAGTTGATAATCTTTTAAACAGAGTTGTCTCATGATTATAAAGTTTTAGACAGACCTATTAAAATACAAAGAGGAAAAAGGAGAAAAACGTGTACATGCAATACACTAATCCCTATTGAGATTCCTCCTCTAGACTCTTTTATATTCGGACGTCTGATAGATGTCTCTCGTCGGAATCCCTACTCGAGCCTTCTAAACTTTATTCTGGAAAATCAAGTCAGGTTGACCTACCTCTTGTAAGGGTCTATTACAGAAATAATCCAACTGCAGTGGTTCCCATACTAGCACACATCGCTAGTGGAGATATTTTTCTCTCCATACGCACATATATTATTTAGTGACACATATTAAAAACAAAGAACCATCCCATATTGTAAACAATGTTATGTTCCATCGCTACTTTGAGCAGCCATTTTGAAAGTCCCTCTCTGTCATGTGACCGCTATAGTCTGTTTCAATAAAATTCATTACCTGTATAACCTTACTCCATTCAGTGTAATAGGCGTTATCTGGAACGCACTATAGTGGTCATGTGACAGCGAGGGACTTTCAAAATGGCTGCTCAAAGTAGCGATAGAACAAGACATCGTTTGCAAAATGAGATGGTTCTTTGTTTTCAATACATGTCACTTCATATTAAATGTGCGTTTTGAGAGAAAAATATCTCCACTATCGATGTGTGCCAGTATGGGAACCACTCCAGTTGGATTATTTCTGTAATAGACCCTTACAAGAGGTAGGTCAACCTGACTTGATTTTCCAGAATAATATTTAGAAGGCTCGAGTAGGGATTCCGACGAGAGACATCTATCAGACGTCCGAATATAAAAGAGTCTAGAGGAGGAATCTCAATAGCGATTAGCAATACACCTGTTCTTAAGAAACTTAAAGGAGTTTGATATTCATTTATGTCGAGTCATTTTGAATTATTTTCAGTCCTTTTATTTGTGGAAAGAAATCAACACGTAATTAATAAGTTCCCAAAGAAAATTTATGATGAAACTAAGACAAAGCACTTTATAATTACATATATTTTTAATCCAACTGCCTTTATGGAGTACATATGCAACTCCTGGTTTATCATCTTCAATGTGTCCAGTTGTACCGATGTTAAATACAAATTACTTGTGGGAATAATTGTTTCTGTGGTTATTTCCTTATTTATCTATTAAAATTACAACTTAATTACGAGAATACCGGAAATTACCATTTCAAATAGCACTATAGAAAGACGGGAAGATATCAGTAATTAAGCATTTCTGATATCAATTTAAAACAATTTGTGTTGATTTTGGATATCATAAAGTGTGGATTAAAGGTCGTATGGTGTAGTTTTTTTGTTTTGTTTTTGTAAATGGCCTACTGTATCAAAACTTTGAATGCAAATAACAAGACTTATCGAATATAACATCCGGCTAGGCGACGACGTGGGACGAATAAAATTCGAAATCCTTGCCCTCATCGTCATGGTACGCAACTTACCATTCCGAGACGTGCCCATGAGCTCGTCTAGCATTGCCCGCATTTGATCCTGGGCCGACATGTTGGTGTTTTGGCTTGCTTTTTGCTCTAAATATGTCGTATCTTTACTTGTTGTGTACGCGTAAAATACAAAATGGCGACGTATACCCTACCCGGATGTAACGTGACCCGATTGTAGCGCCATCTATCGTTTTCTTGTAAAGGGGCCCTCAATGGGGAACAGCTAAATCAAGGCCTATCATTCACATACGAGACAGTACGTACGTCTTTGCTTACACATGTAAAGAATTTCGATTTCATGCCATGTTATTAACTAAAAAAGAACTTAGTTAAGCTATTCTAAAAAAAAGACGATAATCAAAATATAAAAAACAACTGAAAAATATGCAACACAAAAATATCAATTATAAAAGCGCAAACTTTCTGTTTCTCTTAGAACGTGACGTACGTCGTTTAAAGCCCCATTATCCGTATCTGTCTTACTTTTTTCATGATTTAGAAGAATGGTGAAAAATAAATCCTGTTATAAATCATGCAGAGATAGGACTAAATCGAAGTCAAGATGAGTGATAATGATTCGGAAACTTTTGAACAATAATCAAATAAATATTGAACATCGCTAGGTGGGTCCCACTTAGTCAAACAAGCCGAAGTAAGCCGACATTGTAACGTCGTTGCCGAGAACGTCATGTGACTACCGTAACTACGTAACGTCTGTCCGAACTCTTCCGAGAACGGGTCATGAACTTTCCGACTTCCGTTCGGCAATAATCGTAACTTCTATGGCGACCAGTTTAAAATGAAGGCATGTTTACAAGTATCGACTTTCAACAACTGCTGTACCAAAGTTATTAAGAAATCATTTTAAATATTCTTTGATATAACTTAATTTCAACTACATCTACAAATACTAACAATATCGGGTTGGAATCTAACTTGACTTTTTGTCGATAGTCACGTATAGTGTGGCTTTAAGAAAAGCATATTGAAAATGAATCAAGCATTGTCATTCTCCTCTTACAATTGTTTTAGAAAAATATTTCGTTTTTTTTTCATGAAATAGCAAGTCGAAAAATTGAGCTAATTAAATTCCATTGTGTTGCCAGAAAAACTTCAATAAAACTGATGAAGATACATTGAATACTATACTCAGTACATATTATAACGTGTAAGTCATGCGAAGAACAATTATAATGCACATTGCAGCGATGAAATCATTTTTCACAAAAGTGAAAAAGGCATAATTCAACACCCGTACACACATGAGTTGACCCATTTTAGTTTTACAGACTTTTTAATTCATCCAAATGCATAACAAGCACATAGGGAAAAGTATAAAGTTGTTGTTTTTTTTTTTTTTTTTTTTTTTTACAAACCATTCATATTTTCTATAATATCCTATAAGAATATAATTCAATATTGTTTGGTAACATCCGCGACCTTGATTACGGACATGTACCAGGTTTGTCCTTGACTGATTCCAATACCATGTACCCAGACGGTACTTGTTTTTATTTACAATAATACCGTGCTATATTGATGGACACTCCTCACCCTTTCTCATACCCATCGGCTGATCATGTGGTTTTGCCTTGAGTTGGTTCCAACGACGTTTATTCATCCAAATGCATAACAAGCACATAGGGAGCAGTACAATTATTTTATTAGTATGACATGGACAAGTATAAGATGACGGAGGACAATATTGTAGTCAATACAACATTCACACTTTGGAAGCATAGTCATGAATATTCTCTCATGTATGCAGCGAAATAAGACAAAAATGTCTTTTTAGGGTTACTGTTATGTTGATAGATTACGACAACTTCATCTTCCTTGACATCTTTATTTGAACTGACTTACGAGATGACGTCACGTCAGACCATTGACTATGACGTCATAATCACAATAATAATTCACGACATCCTCGGGGCCGCGGAAAGTTATTAGATATAATAACACATTAAAAGAATATTTATAGTATAAATTTACACAAAGTTATTGATAAAACAATGTCCATTAAAAAGCGTACAATTGTGTGCTTCGCGTTGTGTTTGTTATGTTCACTAGATAATTAAGTTTTTTGTATACGATATTTATAAGTTATTCTGACAATGTCCATGTTTTGATTTTCCCTTCTGCTGCCACTTTTGCTCTTCTTTGGATCCTTGGTGTGCAATCTGTGACATCCTTGATGTTAACCTCCAAGGGGTAGACCAGTGGCGTAGGAAGATGAAACGTAATGGGGGGGGGGGGGGGGGGGGGGGGGGGCAAAGGTCCTCAATATTTTGTAACACCCCCCCCCCCCCCCCGCACCTACAGGAGGAGATTAATTCAACTCCCAACCATATATGTTTTATGTACATTTTTCATATATCAGTAAATTTAATCCTTGTGCACATTTATAGACAGTGGGGTCGCTATAAAAGGATATTAACGAATACGCAAATTGGCCAGATTAGCGTGTGAGCGCCGAAGGCGCGAGATTTTAGTGTTTTAGGTGTCTGAGGGTGACCCCCGGAAAAAATATGGTAATTTAGAATGGCTGAGATGAGTTTTACAATGTATTTTGATGATTTTGCGAGCGCCCGAAAGCGCGGGATTTTGGTGTTTGGGGGGTCCGGGGCCTCCTCTAGGAAAAATATTACGATTTAGAATAGCTTAAATGAGTTTTGATGAATTTGCGAGCGCCCGAAAGCGCGAGATTTTGGTGTTTGGGGGGTCCGGGTGTCTACCCCGGAAAAAAATTACGGTTTAGAATGGCTGAGATGAGTTTTACGATGTATTTTAATGATTATAAAGCGTTCTTAACATGGTAATTTTTCTATTTAAAGCTGCTTGCATTTAGAAATGATAATTGTGTCGTCAAAACATTATGCAACCCTACTCGATCTGAATACACCGGCTTCACACCATCGGCACATGGTTGTGTAACATAAAAAATGAATTAATATTGTCTCGCTAAGACATAAACAAATTGATCTTTTAAGAGAATTTTTTTAGGTAGTACATAAAATCCTGTGTATTGAATTTTGACTAGGCCTATTTAAGGTTTGACATTATGTGCTTGAACGTTTTAGGAAATACGCCGCGCAGCGGAAAATTTACATGTTTGCTCCCCGTCTTGGGGAACGGGGGGGGGCAGTTGCCCCCCCCCTGCCCCCCGCTTCCTACGCCCCTGGTAGAGTTTGACAATAGGGCGATTTGTTCTTCCTAATGCAGTATCTACAGTTGCTGCTCTAACAAATCCATCACTGCCTCTTATCAGTTCTTTGACAATTGCTAATTTCCATTTATCTCTTGCCGAATTGTCATGAATTTGAACAACGTCTCCCTCTTTGATTGTTTGTGTAATATGTCCGGACTTTTTGTGGAATTCACGCAATGAAGTGACATATTCTTGTTTCCATCTATGCCAGAAATGTTCGATAAGTTGTTGCTTTCTTGAAAATCGTTTTAAAAGTTGATCATAGGAAAAGTCCTCTGTAATTTCATCCTCATTAGAACTGCTCTCATCTGGATACGGTAGTCCTTTAAACTTTCTTACATACAAAAAAAGTGATGGGCAGAGTGGATATATGTTAATGGTCGGTCGTTAAGAATAGCCTCAACCTCTGTAGTTATTGTTGATAATACTTCCATCGTCACATATGCTCGTCCGAGAACTTTCTTTATGCAATCCTTGGTTATCCCAATCAGTCTTTCCCAATATCCACCATACCACGGTGCTCGCTTAGGTATAAATTTTCATGCAGTTCCTGCTTGGCAAAGTGCGTCAGTTACGGCAACAGATTGACTTAGTCGTCGAATATTTTCACGGCACCAATGTTATGTTGATAGATTACGACACCTTCATCTTCCTTGACATCTTTATTTGAACTGACTTACGAGATGACGTCACGTCAGACCATTGACTATGGCGTCATAATCACAATAATAATTCACGACAGTTACATTGGCAAAAAAATAGGGTCGGTCGGAAGGATTTTTCTTTATATATTATTTTTAGTGTCTTTCACTCTAAAATGATGACCGGAACCGGAGTCTGAGATCGAAATCCCGACTTTTGATTTTTTTTTTTTTTCGTAGAAAAGTAGAAAAAAATATGATGACGGAACTGTACTCCTGCTACTCCATGTATTTACATTTTCACGGCAGTCCCACTATGTAACCTTACCAAACGCAGTTGGCAGTCATATAGACAATGAACTTCAAGCGCTTATAATGACGTCATTATCATTGTGACGTCACAATTGTCGTGCCACGGAAAACGGCTAGCGAATGATTTATTCATTATAGATGCAAAATCCCTTCGCTTGTCAACATAAAATTGTAACCAAATGTAAATAAAAGCCCTGAAAGTCTTTCAGTTGGCATTTATAGCCAAATTGAATGCCAACTGAAAGACGTTTAACGCTTAAATAAATAAGCGCAATCCGGCCGTCTGATTATGGAAATGATTTCGATATCACCGCCTAAACGACGGTTCGCCTAGAGAAATACGTATGGACAAATACCCTTGTAATGTCCATGATTGTCTTGAGTTTTCAAGGCTATTACTGACCCGAGTGTATAAAGATAGATAAAATAAGTAAACATGGTCTATCTTTGTGTGTCCTTACGGAAGGTCGTATGTCCTCTAATGACCAAAGATGATGATAGAAAACCAATAATGCTTAGAACTGCATTAACGAAGAATTTTTAGAAATCTGTTAGATTGGAAACGTAGACTTTCTTATTGATAGAGATATTTTTATCATTTGTTATTTACAATTAACAGATGGAGGGGCAAATATAATAAGCTTTGACTGATTATTATATAGTTTGTGTATCTCCGGATACTATAATTAAGTTATCCATATCCGTATCATTTTTCAGCATTGTGTCATTTCGTTATCTCGTGAACAACAGCAAAGCGTACTCATGATCAGAAAAATAACGATAACAAGGAACGAATCTGAAATAGATATCATAGATGCTACTCCAACAATGTTAGAGGTTAACAGGACGAGCTATTTTTTAACATTGCATCGTGTGGCTATCCAACCAATGTAATCAGGGTAGAAGAAGACTCCATACACGTGTAGGAATAGCCTAATATCATGTATGAACACTTGATCATGCGACTGGGAAAATCATGATCGGTTTTAGGACAGTTTATGACAATAATAAGTATATAGTAAACAAAAAACATAACCCAAACAAATCCGTTTCATACACATTATATGTAGAAATTTTGCCCTCCCCTCCCGCTCCCTCCCGCACCATAATAGCGTTATATAACGTCGTTTCTGAACGTTTCTAAAATTATGTCGGCTAACTGACGTTTCAGAATCACCAAGACAAGTTTTATTTATTTGTTATTGGATACTTTTTCGCTATCTAAAGGCCCACTACCTTTCCGGAGTTAAACATAAAGGTTTCTTAATAACATCAAAAAATATATACCGATGACCAAAGATGAGCTTACAACACCAAACATGTGCAATTCCTCGGTAATTTAGGATAACAGTAGAGAGTCATTTCGCTGTTCTGCCGTCTGTCGCAGTGATAGTCAGCTATCGCGCGGTACTAAGGACGACGGCGGGAAACATAAGACGACCCGCGTTATGAACATTAACATTTTATTCATTTCAATCAAATTGTCAAGGTGATGATACGTGTAGTATTAACGGTAAGTTAATAACTTTTTTGACTCTACAAAATTATCCATCTCGTAGTGGGAATAAAGAATGATGATGATGATGATGTAGTGGGTCTTTATTTAAATATTACAATAACCCCGCAAAAGCAAAACGACATTAAAAGCTTATTTATAGAACCATTAATTAATTATATAATATCCTATAAGAATATAATTCAATATTGTTTGGTAACATCCGCGACCTTGATTACGGACATGTACCAGGTTTGTCCTTGACTGATTCCAATACCATGTACCCAGACGGTACTTGTTTTTATTTACAATAATACCGTGCTATATTGATGGACACTCCTCACCCTTTCTCATACCCATCGGCTGATCATGTGGTTTTGCCTTGAGTTGGTTCCAACGACGTTTCTGATTGGTCCATACCGATAACACCACACATGTAAAAGGACCATGTGGCATGCGCCTTGAGTCAGCCGAGTGCAGTGAAAAGTAACCGGCGCGCTCACGATACACAACATAACCGGACATAGGCGCTCTTCATAGCAGACGGATTTTAAAAAGGTAAACATTTCATTTGGTCAGTATCATGAATTTGCATCTAATTTGACATATCATTATTTTTAATTTTAGTATTTAGCATAAAATATTGTATCATGTTGCATCTACCATGATTTTATTGTACCTTTTTTGAGAACTATGAAGTGACCATGTATAGATGTTATGTATAATTTATACTTTTATCTGATTTTTACATATGTTAAACTTAAAGGTTAAAAACAAAATCAGCGAGTTATTTCAGCATTAAGGAGAAGACTTAGATAGGCCTTGCCTGCTGTCTAGTCCTCTTGACTGTATATAATATGTCAATAAAATCCATTGTTGAAATTGAAATAAAATAATCATTTACTTCATGGGGTGTATGGTTTAGGCAAAAAAGGATTATGTGGGTAGGCTAAGTAAAGGACTTAAATATTTTTTTCTTTTAAAAACAACTCTGGTTGCATGATAAATGCATGTGTTTTAGTTAAATGTAATGGAACTAAATGTATTGTTTCTATTAGCATAATCATATGGCAGGAATTGAGTAATATCTATGTAATGATATTAGACTTAAAAAGAAAAATGATGTACAAGGCTGTCTAGATGTAGATTTACACATATATAATTATTATTGATGTTGGTGACACTCTTAATCTAAATCTGGTTTTCATTATTTACATTTTTCTTATTAATGGAAACTGAAGGATGTGGTTTTAAGAGTTACCTGAAGGAATGAAACTGCATGTATCCTGATTGTAGTATCACCTAGGGGGAGATAATCAAGTGAAGAGGAACTAATGGTGTGGACCTTGCCAGTCTAATCTGAGTCTCCAGAGCTAACCAGAATGAAACTGTAGAATAAAATGTCCAGATGTTGGAACTGGATATAATTTGATAAAAACTAAAAGATGAAATCTCCATGAGCTTGTTATTCAAACAAATACACATAGAGTTAGGATTTTAGTGCCATTAGTAGGGAAGAAGTTGATGGGGAAGGTGATAGGGAGAGGTGGGGTCGGAGGGGGTGTCAACAGGAGGGGAGCGCCCTATTGAGGGTGGGTGGTGAGAGGGGTACAGAGGTTGATGGAGGGTTTTTGAGGGTTTAACAGGTAGCCGAGGATATGTATTGTCAAAGATTTTATGTTCAAGATTTTGCTGCCAGAATATGAATAATTTAAATCATGATAATATAAAATTGATTCCCTGTGAGTTCCGCCTCTACTGAAATCCACAGTATTTGAATTATATATCATACGAAGATACAGACATATCCTATAATTTATTGTAAGCTGGTTTATATGGATTTTCTGCACAAACAAGAATAAAGAAAAGAAATTTTCACATACATAAAGTCATAGATTAATGCCAATATATTTGATATCAAAGGTTTTTTAGGTCACCTGACCATAGGTCATGGTGACCTATATATTGCGATAGTCTTTTGTCCATTGTCGTGCGTCATCTGTCATGCGACGTCCGTTAACATTTCCTTGTGAACGTGATAACTTGAGTAAATATAAACCAAGCTTAAAAAAACTTTGTATGTAGACTAATATTGGAAAGATTTGGACGAGTTTGAAAATTAGCTTGAATTCGATGGTAATTTACAGAGTTATTGCCCTTTGCACTAATAATTATTATTTGACATTGTGAACAAGATAACTTGAGTAAATGTAAACCGAGCTTAATGAAACTTTGTATGTAGACTAACATTAGAAAGATCTTGGACGAGTTCGAAAATCGGCCTAATTCGACTCTTATTTATTTAAGGAGTTATTGCCGTTTACAATAATAATTATTGAACCTTGTGATCACGGTAATGTGTGTAAATACGCAACAAGCTTAATGAAATTTTGTATGTAGACCTATTAGATGTATGTTCTTATTTCGGGGAACCAAAGACATCAGTTGGCTAGTAAATGACATTACTAATTTGTATCAAATATCAGATGACCGTTAAGGCCCATGGGCCTCTTGTTTGTTCCTTTAAGCTTTAAGCAAAAATAAATCTTTTCAGATTAGTTTGAAAAATTACTCCTCATAATTGATTTTAAAGCCAAATTGTTCAGCCAAAAATGTAGGAGAAGCAGGAGTTATTCCACCTTCATTTGTAAATGATGCCACCTTCGCCCTGTATACAATAGTCTATAGAAATAGATGTACGTGGTGGAATTCACAGAATGGCGAGGTGGATATGCGATAAATCAATTAGCAAACATTATCTTATTGAGACTTGTAACATACATCCTTACTTTGGAGATGTCTAGAAAACTGATCAGTGTCAATAAATTCAACACTTATACAACTAGATATAGAAAAATGCCATAGGGAAGAATTTTAAAACCAAGGTTAGAATCATCTTAATTGGAAACTATTTAATTAATGTACCACTGGTAATGTTGTCAGTATATTGTGTAGAAATCAGATGTAATTAATGGTATCACTGATTGTGTGAAGATTAAATATATTTATAGAACTCTCAAGGACATCAAGGTCACTTCTGACCCAAGACTATATCAGTCGGAGTATGGTTAAATTATTGAACTATAATGCGCAATATGCCACCAGGTATTTTGCATGTCGTCAAAAAGCTGAGCCAATTTATATTCTAATTGTATTTCATTCAATGTTTGACCTAGCTGCAGTATTGTAGCTCAAAAGACTTTTAGACAGATAATGATGTCGTCTTTAGAGCTACAATTGGTGCCTATTACTGCTAATGGTGCAAAGAAATGGTTATGCAAACCATTATTAAAACATTTGCATGCATTTTATCTTATTTGTTTTATTACACTTACCTACTACATAATAAAACTGAACCGTATAAAATATCAAATTCTCAGCTAGACATTATTTTTAGCTCACCTGGCTTGAAGGGCCGGTGAGCTTATGTCATGGCGCGGCGTCCGTCGTCCGTCCGTCCATCGTCCGTCTGTCCGTCAACATTTCCTTTAAATCGCTACTAGTCATAGAGTTTTACATGGATTGTAACTGAATTTGGCCACAAACATCCTTGGGGGAGGGGGAACAGAACTTGTATAAATTTTGGCTCTGACCCCCGGGGGCAGGAGGGGCGGGGCCCAATAGGGGAAATAGATGTAAATCCTATAAATCGCTACTTGTCATAGAGTTCTGCATGGATTGTAACTAAATTTGGCCACAAACATCCTTGGGGGAAGGGGAACAGAACTTGTATAAATTTTGGCTCTGGTCCCCCGGGGGCAGGAGGGGCGGGGCCCAATAGGGGAAATAGAGGTAAATCCTTTAAATCGCTACTAGTCATAGAGTTCTACATGAATTGTAACCAAATTTGGCCACAAACATCCTTGGGGGAAGGGGAACAGAACTTGTATAAATTTTGGCTCTGACCCCCCAGGGGCAGGAGGGGCGGGGCCCAATAGGGGAAATAGAGGTAAATCCTTTAAATCGCTACTAGTCATAGAGTTCTACATGGATTGTAACCAAATTTGGCCACAAACATCCTTGGGAGAAGGGGAACAAAACTTGTATAAATTTTGGCTTTGGCCCTCTGGGGGCAGGAGGGGTGGGGCCCAATAGGGGAAATAGAGGTAAATCCTTTAAATCGCTACTTGTCCTAGAGTTCTGCATGGATTGTAACCAAATTTGGCCACAAACATCCTTGGGGGAGGGGGAACAGAACTTGTATAAATTTTGGCTCTGAACCCCCGGGGGCAGGAGGGGCGGGGCCCAATAGGGGAAATAGAGGTAAATTCTTTAAATCGCTACTTGTCCTAGAGTTCTACATGGATTGTAACCAAATTTGGCCACAAACATCCTTGGGGGAGGGGGAACAGAACTTGTATAAATTTTGGCTCTGAACCCCCGGGGGCAGGAGGGGCGGGGCCCAATAGGGGAAATAGAGCTAAATTCTTTAAATCGCTACTAGTCATAGAGTTTTGAATGGAATGTAACCAAATTTGGCCACAAACATCCTTGGGGGAAGGGAAACAGAACTTCTATAAATTTTGGCTCTGACCCCCCAGGGCGGAGGCAGGGCCCAATAGGGGAAATAGAGGTAAATCCTTTAAATCGCTACTTGTCCTAGAGTTCTACATGGAATGTAACCAAATTTGGCCACAAACATCCTTGGGGGAAGGGGAACAGAACTAGTATAAATTTTGGTTCTGACCCCCAGGGGCAGGAGGGATGAGGCCCAATAGGGGAAATAGAGGTAAATCCTTTAAATCACTACTTGTCCTAGAGTTCTGCATGGATTGTAACCAAAATTAGCCACAAACATCCTTTGGGGAAGGGGAACAGAACTTATATAAATTTTTGCCTCTGACCACCTGGGGGCAGGAGGGGCGGGGCCCAATAGGGGAAATGTAGGTAAATCCTTTAAATTGCTACTTGTCATAGAGTTCTACATGGATTGTAACCAAATGTGGCCACAAACATCCTTGGGAGAAGGGGAACAGTACTTGTATAAATTTTGGCTCTGGCCCCCTGGGGGCAGGAGGGATGGGGCCCAATTGGGGAATTAGAGGTAAATATTCTAATTAATATTCCTTCAGAAAAGAAACAATGAACCTGTATTTAAAACATTATTTGGCATTACAAACCAGGTGAGCAATACAGGTCCTCTGGGCCTCTTGTTTTACATATACATACAAAATGTACGAAGGCCTTTCTGAAGAGGATTTATATCGA
The DNA here is from genome assembly GCF_041381155.1 of Argopecten irradians. NCBI lineage: Eukaryota > Metazoa > Mollusca > Bivalvia > Pectinida > Pectinidae > Argopecten > Argopecten irradians. The sequence goes on along the minus strand of NC_091138.1, from coordinate 1,670,367 downwards.
AAGTCTTCAAATTATGAATTTGACGTCTTGTGAGCGGTACGGTAGATATTAAGAATGGTAGTTGTGTTTGTTAGGATAACAACACTATGTAAATGCTTGTATACGCATAAATTAATCGGAAACCTCCAACAAAGTATATAAAATTGTGCCCGAGTGATTTTCGGAGGCGCTGCTCCACTACGACACATAGGGACCAATTCGTACCCGGCCGAAAGGTATAGTAGGCCGGGTACGTATATTCGTTCTATGTTTGACCCTGTAGTGTATTTACCTTTAATTGTATAAATTACATATATTACCTGTGAGATCATCAGAAGATGTTTAATTTTAGTTGTTTTTGAAAAATATCATATGAAATATTATTTGAAAGATATATGAAGATGAATATAAATAATATTTCTTTTTAAATGACTAGGATATTTGATAATGATAAATATGTAACAATAAAGAATGAGATTGAGTGGTCAGACTGTGGTTTGATAATGATTCAAACAAGATCCAAACCATACAAAAATCAATGATTAGATATTTTTTTGCCTATTGTATTCTTCACCAAAATGAATGTCAGTGATTTTTCATGATATTTTTGGGGAAAATGTTTTTGACAGAAATTGGTAATTTTTAAGTGTGAAAAGAGCGGTTTTAGGGAAAATTACCCATTATAGGTAATTAAATATTGTAAAACTGTTTTATTTGAGGTTACATGCTGTTTTTACATGGACCTGTATTACATCAACAAAACAGTCTTTTATCAGAACAGCTTTTTTTTTTTTTTTTTTTCTCAGCAATTCGATTTGGGAATTTTTCATTGTAATTTGGAAAATATACAGGGGTTTGCATTGGGAATGGGGTCATTTACCAACCCCAATTATATATGGAGAACAATCACTGAAGGTGGATATGTTAGTGAATAGGTTCACAGGAAAGAAGAAAATGTAACGACATTTTAAAAGAGACCAACTACTGGGAAATTCTATACATCAGATGTATCGATGGAAAATGTTATCTTACCCATATCGTCTTGGTATCTTGAAATCAAAGTATTGTTCAGAATACCAGGAGAACACATTTGTTTGCACTACGAGGCTTGAAACATTTTATTTCACCATGTGTTATCGTACCCAGTAAGTGTTTTATCTCTATGGTACAAAATTTACATGTTTGTCTCAGAGAATAAAATAAAAAAGATGTAAAGTTATTACAATATTGTAAATACATATTGTATATGACACCATCTGACACCAGAAACTCACACACTATTTATGAAAACACAAAACAAGCTGATGCAAGCATCTACAAAATGGCTTTCAACTCTAAACTATGAATATTACCATAGAGAGAAATTTGTATATTCAAATTTGGACTAGTTACCTCCCCTTTATATATCATGTAATGTCTGAACCATAACTATCATAGGACTATTGTCCGTGTCTCATAGACCGGTCTAACTTTAATGAGAGGGGAGATAATTTTTGTGATAAGTCTAGCTTAAATTGAAGGAGCGATTATGCATGTGACAATTCTAACCAACTGCAACATCTCGGAGAAATTTTCTGCAATTGTTGGAAATATATTTCCAAAGAGTGCAAGAAATTTCTCCGAGATGTTGCAATTGAATTCTAGCTTTAATCTAAGGAAAGATAACTGTTGTGATTAGTAAAGTTCAGTGTCAACTATTGTGTATTATTTTTTACTGTATACCAACTGTATATATAAAGGTTCCTGATCATTTCAACTCAATGAATTTTTCACAATTACCACAAATTATATATGAAATACTCAGCAATAGTTCTCGAGTGACATGCATTGTTTTCGGTTATAGATCTGATTATGTAGTACACAAAACGACCTTTCTGGGTTTCATCTTTTTCTCAACAACACCATTGTTTAGATATATATCAATACATCGTGATATTTTCCTTTCGATATATCGATACTTAACATATCAATGACATCTCTAAATAAACCTTGCTCTGACAGCGTGTGTGGGTCGAGATGCTGGTCTATGTACTGTTAGTCAAGATTAAAGTTCAATAGTTGGGACATTAGGTCAGTAATTAGGACGTTGGACGGATGTAGTCACAGCTATCACTTATTATTTAATATATAATATTATATATATAGTATTGGTGTATTTTTATAGGAACTTTAAATTGTTATATAAAGTATTTTTGTGTTATTTATATTATTGTTGATTAAAAAAACAGTTGACAGAAATATATAGAAAATGAGCTAAGTTTAATAACTACAACAACACAATATAATAATCCATGAACAATCCAATATAATAATTACAACATTACATTTGGGGTAAGGAGTACTCGCCTACCATTAACCTATCCAATTATATATATCCTTCTCCACGTAGATTTTATTCAGTTCAGAAATTTTTATTATAGTGAATGTCAAGACATAATCTATTACAGCTGGAAATCAAATACTTTGTACATTCTAATTGAGTCTAGGTTAATTCTTTTGCTTTTTGCTTTTGTTATCTGTTTACTTTATGTTTATATAATAAACTGTTGACATTTATTTCATCTTCTGGTTATACTTTCCACTGTGTCCCGCCGGAATCTCAAAAGAACATTGCAGAGGGAGAACTTGAGGAATAGGTGATGAGCCATATATACTAAAACACAACGCGAATTAACATCCCCACTGTACACGGAAGGCTCACCCATTCGCCGAGAACCCCTATTGTTACATATATTCATGTACCATCACAGCTAATTTAAGGGGAGATAATCTGTATGACTAGTTTAGCTGCAGTTTACGAGTTCTATGTCATGTATATCTGATGTTTCAGAAATAACTGGTACAATGCCTGCCAGACTCCTTGACAGTCCACCACCAATAGACAGAGGGACGACAGCGTCCTCTGATCTGATGATAGACGATTCCTCTGTCAACATGGACAGACAGAACACAGATACGACACCCTCAGTGGTTATAAGTGGCATATCCTGTAGATTACCTGAGTCTAATAATATGGAGGAATTCAAACAGAACCTGATGAATGGGGTTGACATGGTAACTGAAGATGGAAGACGCTGGACACCAGGTGAGTAAAACGTCTTAGTCTAGTATGTTACTTAGCTTTATGTTCTTTATTTATGTAGAGTAGAAAATCTTTATCTTTTAGAAGGCAGGATCACAGTAAAGCAATTTTATCTTTACAGTTTTCTAGTTATGCCAGAAAATGTAATTTCATTTCAAACTTGTTGTAGGACTGTTTGGTTTACCGGAGAGGAATGGAAAACTTGTGGATTTAAGTAAATTTGACGCTGCCTTCTTCGGCGTCAGTCCTAAACAGGCTGATGTTATGGATCCCCAGCTGAAAATGTTACTGGAGGTCACATACGAAGCCATCAGTGATGCAGGTCAGTAAATCCTGGCTTTTGTCCAGATTATTCTTGTATAGAAAATACACACAAATATCACATCATCCTGGAATATACAGTGATAATAATCATGTAGGTATGAATGATCTCCCCTGATTCCATATCATTTCCATAAAAAATGAGGGACATGATGATGATGATGATCGTGTTATCTCCCCTGACAGGTGTGGACCCGACCAGTGTACGAGGCACCAGGACAGGAGTATTTGTGGGAGTCAGTGTCTCCGAGTTCCATGATACCGTAGCATCAGATGCGGAGACCATTCAGGGCTACAGTATGACAGGCTGTACCCGTTCTATGTGTGCTAACAGACTCTCTTTCTTCTTTGATTTCAAAGGTTTGTGTTAAATTGTGTTGGTTTCTATGTGAAGCTAACACAAGTACTAAACTACATCAGGTCACCAGACTGGAGTGAACAATGAAGCAAGTGTTATTTTTGTCAAAAGTTTGACAATTTCAAAGTGTTCAGGTGACAACCATAAGTGTTCAGATGACAACCATAAAGATTTTGTATCAATTTATATAGTTCATTGCGATGATGTCTGGCTAGCAATTCAGTTATGTTGCCAATATTTTTACCAAAAACTTACCTGTCATTGACATTAAGGATTATTTATATTTTTAGAGAAATTATATAGACTTTTACTTTATGCTGTTTCAGGGCCTAGTCACACTGTAGATACAGCATGCTCATCCAGTCTCCTGGCCCTGGACCATGCATTACAGGCCATCAGAACCAACCAATGTGATGCTGCCATTGTCGGAGGATCCAGTCTCATTCTGAATCCATTGACATCGTTACAATTTCAGAAGTTAGGCATGCTATCTCCGGAGGGAACCTGTAAATCATTTGATGCTGAAGGTAAATATTGTTTGTTTTTTGTAATTATTATTTTAAAAGAATTGCATTGTGAAAAATATGATAGTGTCCAGTGTGTCTACATTCTATTCATCATTTCAATCATTTTTACTGATGACATTTATCTCTTGGTTCTTCACACTGATTACCATTGTAGATCAAACTAATGATGACAGGATCAATAGAGTCAAGCTTTATTTTATCAGCTAGGGTTGACTTTAAGGTTTTAGTGGTTTAAGCATCCGTAGTTATCAGGCATCCCAAAGGTACTCCTGATCGACTTATGACCTCATTGTCCTTTAGAAAATGAGATTAAAATATGTTCGTTTTCATTGTCTGTCATGGTTTTGTATTTATAGGTAATGGATACTGTCGTAGTGAAGGCATTGTGGTGGTTTATCTCCAGAAGGAAAGCTCCGCCCTACGAATGTACAGCCGACTTATCCACTCCAAAACTAATTCGGATGGTGGGAAAGACCAAGGTAACTATACCATTGACAGGGTATATTTATGTCTAAAATTGTCTGTATACTAGGAAGTACGTAAGAAACACACGGATACATGTTGGAAGTTAAACTATAATTGTCTACATTTTTTTCTTTTTTTGTAACTAGAGTTGTATATTTGTGTATATACAGCTGTTTAGGAGCTTCAGAAGGCATTCTGTTTAGGTGTCTGACATTCTGCTTATGCTTTCCTTATCTAGATCCATGTTTGAAAGCTCAGACTAGGTAGTTTGCTAGTTACTGAAAAAGTTGGTCATTTTTTGTGACTAGGGTGTTCTTGTGAAGGTCTATAGCACATGTTGTCCTTGTACAGGTATCACCTTCCCGTCCGGAGCAGTCCAGAAGTTACTGATAGAGGCTGTGTATAGTGAGGCCTGTGTGTGTCCCTCCACGGTGGCATATGTGGAGGCCCATGGGACTGGTACTAAGGCTGGCGACCCACAAGAACTCAACACCATCACAGACGTGTTCTGTAAGGGACGTGACGCCCCACTTCCCATCGGCTCTGTAAAATCTAACATGGGCCATGCTGAACCAGCGTCAGGTAAAAACATTCAAGTGATGATGATTTGATGGTTCATGATACCTCAATTAAAACCATCCAGATATCATATTCTACATGCATTAATGAACTGTTTTATCCATAATTCTGGTGTCCATAGAAAAGTTCTTCTAGGTACATGTATGTATATTTTTTGGAAAGGACAGTAACACCATTTCCAAATGTAGAAAAAGTGAAAGACAATTATCACAAAACCAGATAGCTTCATACATAACGACATTTCTGAGAAATCCTTGGCCGTTTTTGTTTATTCGGAACAACCGGTTGGACCGTTGGTTAAAGTCATTATTTCGAGTATAAATCCTGACGGACCTGCAGTTTTTGATACAGGCCTGTGAGGGCTTTGTCGAGGCTCGCCTGAATACAATATTAAATCACCAGGTCCATCTTTAGTTAATAAACGAACAACTAGGTCCAACAGTCCAACAGTCCAACCGTATAATCAAAAACAGCCCAGGTTTATTTGGATAAGGGGAAATAATCACAAACATAGAAGGATAATGCAGAATACAATAGGCTATAGTTTATAACAGACACAAGGAGCTGACAAATGCTCAATAATAATTTTTTTCTGTTGCTAGGCCTTGCGTCTGTTGCTAAGGTAATAGTAAGTATGGAGGAGGGAGTACTCCCTGCCAACCTCCACTACAACTCACCAAACACAGATGTCCCAGGACTGGACGACGGACGGTTACAAGTGGTAGCCAACAACAAAACATGGGATGGAGGCTTCGTCGGGATCAACTCTTTTGGGTTTGGTGGTACTAATGTCCATGCCTTATTAGAATCCAACGCAAAATGTGACAAAGATGACTACAGCAAAAACAAATGTAAACGAGTGTTTGTGTATTCTGCACGCACCGAAAATGGAGTTCAATCAGTTATGGAGAAGATCCAGGAGAACAGTGACAATATGGAGTTACACACGCTGTTAAATGAGACATCAAAGAATGGCCAACACAAGTACAGGGGCTACTGTGTACTAAACACAGACAATAGTATCGAGGAAATACAGGTTTGTTATTTACATTATTGTGTATATCCAAAGCATTAACTTTTGTTCAAGAATAAAATGTTTCTATTTCAAAGATTGTCATTTCTGCATGAATATCCAAATATATTACCAATACAAGATGTAAGTATATGGTAAAACTCCATTTACCAACAACAGACTTTAATAACTGCTTGAAATATCAGATAATACCTATACACTATTCTGGTTTGTAGCCTTGTGATACGACAGAGCGTCCTGTCTGGTTTGTATTCGCCGGTATGGGCGCCCAATGGTACGGTATGGGACGTCAGATGATGGAAATAGACGACTTTAAGAAATCCATTCTGAAGTCGGATGCTGTGCTGCGTCCCTACAGCCTTTGTCTGTATGACTTTCTGATGAAAGGAGAAGAGAAGATGTTTGAGGACACGCTGCATTCTTTTGTGTCAATAGCAGCCATACAGGTAAGTTGATACCAATTAACAATGTGTCTGTATCAGTACAAAATATCAAAAGAACTTTGTTTCACATCTTAAAGTTTGGTAATTATTTAGCAATTATCTATATAATTCCATTGTCATAACATATGTAATTTTTTTATGTCATTGGATACAATTTAAAATTATTGAATATGATTTTGAAATTACTCTCTTGTCACAATATCGACCGGTGTAGGTGGCCCTTGTTGACCTGCTCTTTAAGATGGGTATTAAGCCCGACGGTGTATTGGGCCACTCAGTGGGAGAGTTGGGATGTGGATATGCCGATGGCTCTCTGACTGCCGAGGAAGCGGTGTTGGCTGCTTACTGGCGAGGACGCTGTATCCAGGAGGCCAAACTACCACCAGGAGCCATGGCAGCAGTTGGTAGGTGGATATGAAATATGTATTAAAGTTACGGTAAACCTTCGGTTAGTTCGAACAAAATTAAATAAATATTGATGGACCAGTTCAAATTATCCGAAATTAAGCTTCAGGAAAAAATCGTGAGTTCGAACTATCCGAGTTGAAATCAGTAAAAACCAGCTTTGAGTACCGATGTACCTGGCATAAGCAATGTAAGGCAGAAAATCTATAGGGAAAGTATTTAGTTTCCTGAAGATATTATATTCAATCATTTTCTCGTAAACATGAGCATTTAATTGGTGAATTTATAATTAATTGTGTAGCAGAAGCCGCATGCATATGTGCATGTGAACAAGGCCTCAAACAGCACCGTTCACGATCGCGGCCTATAATTTACATCGATGTCCGTTAACTGAGATAGAAACTTTATTTAAACCACAGAAAATCTAGTTAGATCTTTGTTATATTTCATAACAAACGTAAATTTATTTATTTACTTTTTTAGTTAAAGAAAATCCGGTTGCATTTACGAAACTGCTGTTGAAAATATTTGTTTACATTCATTTCGTAAAATTAGGTCACAATCGCACTGTGACTGTCAGATTGTCCAAAACTCGATTGCATATTGTCTGCTTCTAAAATTACGTAACTAGTTTTAACCTGACGAAAAGCTACGAATCTATTGTTCAATTATTTAACACGTGGATTGTTTTGGCTGGAGCTGAATATGTAATCACACTCACTTGCTGTGACCCAGCGGCTGGCTTTTGATGCTCGCTGTGACACCTCGTAACTGGCCTGTCTAAGCCAGCGTGAGGCACGTGTTTACAGGTAATTTAACACCTTGATTGGCTGATTAAAGATAGATTGAATGCATATTTTAATGTCAACTTAAACTGATATCCGTATCTAGATTGGACTTAACAAACATTGGCTATTTCTTCCACTTGTTTCCATCAGGTACAGCGATTTAAATATACATTGTCGGGGCCTAAGATTAAACATTTGGCCTTGCTGCTTTGTGTATGATATATCGGCATAAATAATTTATGGCTTAAAATGTTCATTACTTATCTGTCGTATGGTCTTTAAAATGATGATCATTTATACAATCTTTATTCCAAACAATTTGTTGCAATATGCAAAATATCCCCATTTTAAGGGACCCCATTGCGCTGATTTGCCGACAAAAATCTTACTTTTACGTTCATAATTTGATGTGTTCGAACTATCCGAAATAGGATTGATTATGAAAAGTCAGTGTTCGAACTATCACTAGCTAAAAAATTACCGTTTTTCTGGAAAAAATTGTGTGTTCGAACTATGCGGCGGTTCGAATTAACCGGAGGTTTACCGTATTTAAGTTTTTTCAAGTGGGGAATAAATTAAGCTTGACCACAATAGTCCTTTTCTTGAAGTTACATAGTTTAACCAAAATGTTTATCTTATGTATTGTTAGGCCAAAAAAAATTAATTGTTAGTTTCTCAGGCCACTTTTTTAAAAAGTCAGTGCGGGCAGCGGGAATATTTTTTATTTTTTATTTCTCTGAAAACAAATGCGGCAGATAACATTTTATTTTTTTCTCACTTGAAGGACATGAAAATCAATGAAAACACATGTAGAAAATGTAAATTCTTACTCAGTCTTTAAGAACAGCTTTTAAATATCTCAATCGTCACTATATCCAAAGAAAACCAGTTGAAAATACATAATCCTGGGAGGAAACATTCCGTGCTGACATCGGCAGCCATTTTTTACCTGAAATGAAAGGTGCATACTAAAATTGGAGCCAATTTCCGGGTGCGTTTTCGAATGGAAATTTCGGGCGAGTTCGAATGGAAATTTGGGGTGCGTTCGATACGGCGGACTCAATTTTAATTTTTAAGTTATGGCGCATAAAAACGTTGGTGCGGGGGGTAAATGTCGATGCGGCGGGGCCTGAGAAACTAAGAATTAATTTTGTTTTGCCTTATGTTCCGTAAAATGTAGTTTAGTGTTGTCTTTTGTGCAGTTTTTCGATTATGACTTTGTGTTAGGAGTATGTGTCTTTGTGTGTGTGTTTTTATTTGTGGAAGTATGATGATATAATGTTGTGTACATGTTAAATTGGAAAAATTAAAGAAATAAGTATTAATTTAGAATTTATATCATGGAAACATAAGCAGATACTGTAAACCAACTTATTTTCGCCTTTACTAAATTTTGCGAATTCCAAAATATTCACAAAAATAAAAGATTTACAGATTTACAAATTAATTGACATTCAAATCAGTATATAAGTGATGTATTAATATTAATTTGCAGAAATAAACTTTTGCAAATTTACTTGGATCGTGAAATTGGCGAAATTAAATTGCACATGAAAAAAGTCGGTTAACAGTGACCAGTTAAGCGATTAGTAGACTGTTAGGTATATGTGTGTTTGTACTTACAGGTCTGAGCTGGGATGAGTGTTTAAAACAGTGCCCTCCCGGTGTTGTACCGGCCTGTCACAACGCTGAGGACACAGTCACCGTGTCTGGTCCTGCCGAGGCTGTCCATCAGTTTGTGGAGGAACTCAAAGCTAAACAGATATTTGCTAAGGAAGTCAAGACCTCTGGGGTGGCATTTCACTCCTATTACATGGCTGACATCGCCAGTACTCTCAAGTCAGCTTTGTCAAGGGTAAGGTCAAATACCAGGATAAATCAAAATGTTAAAAAATTGATATGATATTTTTGGAAACGCATATGAAAGAGTTGATTTATAAGAGTTGCAATGATAAAATCTTTCTTCAGGAGTTAGTTACCTCAATACATTTGTATATCACCTGTATATGTAGATGACTGAGATAGCCTAGGCCAGATGTCCAATCCTACTGACATTTTGATATAATTTTGTCGATAAAATATTTAGAAATTTGATAAATTGATATAAGTAACAATGAAAATGACAGAACTAAAGGTTTCAAAAATAGAATGTTTATTAACTGTAAATAGCATTGGTAAAAAAGTATAACTATTTGTTTAAGTGAATGAAGATGAAATAATTTTTGACACTTTTATAATGTCTTATACAAGAGCTTATTACATTGACTAATAGTTAATCCTTGTCTTTTGCCAGATAATTGTACCAAAAAAGCGTGGCAGTACTTGGATCAGTTCCTCCATCCCCGAGGATCGATGGGACTCAGAACTGGCCCAATACTCGTCAGCTGAGTACCACGTAAACAACTTGGTGAGCCCGGTGTTATTCCAGGAGGCCCTGAGTCATGTCCCAGATAATGCCATTGTTATTGAGATCGCTCCACACTGTTTGTTACAAGCTATCCTGAAGAGGTCACTCAATCCGAAGTGTAGTATCTTCGGTCTGATGAAGAGAGGACATCCAAATAATGCTGAGCATTTCTACACCATGTTAGGCAGGTAGGTATCTCATATAGGTTGTTTGTTTTAGGGTTGATAAGGAGAAGGTTGTACTTTGGGTAAATTGATTACAATTGTAGAAAACTCTGAGCTATTGGCGGAGGTGAATGAGGGGACTGCCATGAGAGATGTGTCCTGTCCTAGAGTTATTCCCCTCCTACATCACAGTCCAGTCCCGATAGCATGTCCTATAGTTTTTCCCCTTTCTATCTGCTAGAACTTTGTGAGAAAATGCTGTTTTTCCCCAGATGTTACCTGCAGGGTATCAACTTTAACTCCCTGAAACTGTACCCGGAGGTATCTTTCCCTGTGTCCCGGGGGACTCCGATGATCTCCCCTTTGATACAGTGGGAGCACTCCACCAACTGGTTTGTACCAACAGAGAAAGACTTCACCAACAAAGGGGGCAGCCAATCAGGAACAAGCTTCGAGATTGATATTTCACCCGAATCCCCCGATAATTACCTAGTGGGTCACATAATCGATGGCCGTGTCCTATTTCCTGCGACAGGATACCTGGTACTGGCCTGGAAGACTCTGGCCAAACAGAGGGGACAGATATACGGGGAGATGCCTGTTGTGTTTGAGGATGTCAACATCCACAATGCTACCATCCTACCAGAGAATGGTGAGTAAGGCTTTCATTTTACTGCCCTGCCATTAGGTATACAAGTCTCGTCAGCTTATTGTATCTCTTTCTGCATTGATGTTCTGTTAGAGTACTGAATTTTAAAGGGACAAATAAGTAAGGAAAGCAAAAAAGGAAAGGAAAGAAAGATTTTGTATTTGTTGCCATATACTTTAAACTAATTTCAAGAGCTTTCCTACAAGTTAGTAATGTTGAAAAGGATGAAGCTTCAGACTTTTGTGATTTTCACATGACCTATCTGACCGAGAGCTATCCTCATGAAGCATTATCATGAGCCTAGTATGATTTTGCAGGTAAAGTAAAACTTGATGTGATGATCATGGAGACGACAGGTGAATTTGAAATCAGTGAAAATAGTACATTAGTGGTCAGTGGCAGGATCAGTACTCCAGAGGAGACCAATCAGACGACAGATAGGACACCATGTGACCATACAGGCACCATTCTGACGTCTTCGGACATCTACAAGGAACTTCGACTGAGGGGATACGACTATGGACCTGGTTTCAGAGGAATTCTACAGGCAGACATTACAGGTAGCTTCTTTATCATTGTACCGTGCAGAAAGACAATAACCAGCACCATCAGGAAATACTGGAGGTATCAAATTCTGATGTAACCAAACCATAGAAAATTCATTGTGTCATTAATGAGAGGACATTGGTCATGGAGAAAGAAATCGAAATGTCAGAAATGACAAAATTTTACTCCACCATAATTTTACATAGGTGATAGACAAGTGTGTTACCATAGTTTTAGGTGACCATCCATTCTCTTACTTTCAGACTTTCCAATAAGAGTGATTTGTATAAAATGAATTAGCATTCCATGCATTGCTTTGAAATAGAATATAAAGGCTTACTTGAAGTTACTTACCTGTGATTCTTTCTTTGTTACAGGTGTGGAGGGACGACTATTGTGGACAGGTAACTGGGTGACTTACCTGGACACCATGTTACAGATATCAGTTCTACGCTTACCTGGTGGAACTTTACGTCTGCCCACTCGTATCCGGTCTCTGACTGTTGATCCTATCAGGCATACTGGTCAAGTGTACCAGACACAGGACGGCCATCAAGGTTTGTCTTGTACTAATATATATATACACCATCAAAGTCCACCTGGAGTTCATATAGAGATAAGGGCATTGATATCCGACAATTTAATTCTTATTTAAAAGTAGTATAGTGGTTTGGTTTAAACTATTTTTTAATATTTTATAGATATATAATCCTTAAATTCTTTTCCTCACAGTGACCAATATTTTGGTGGATGATCACACAGACTCGTGTGTAGCTGGTGGGGTAGAGATAGAGGGGCTACACGCCACTGTGGCACCACGGCGACAGCAGAGTCAGGCACCTCCAATCCTAGAAGAGTTCCGATTTGTTCCCTATATCAAGGACAAGACACCTAGTGATGATCTTATAGAATATAGAAAGGTTTGCAATGCATTTGTACATGATGAACTTTCTAAGTTACTCTCAAGGGACACAACTTTAGACCGAAACACAATCCAATGTTTGTGTTCCCAGTCTGTACCTGATAATGAAATCTTGAGTCGGCTACCTCATTGGTCATCGTTGCCAGGTACGCAATATCTTACAAGGCTTCAGGAAGTCTTCCACATTTCTAGTGATAATCAGTATTTTCAAAATGTACAAAACATTTACAACAGTTGGGATGGTTGTGCCAAAGACTCAATGGTAGAGAATTTGTTTGCTCCGTGCTCACTGAAGCCATGTTTAGATGTTGTGGTTGAGAATGTGATGACCTCGGTGGTGAAGGTGACAGAACTGATGGGGACAGACAAGTGTAGTGTATCGGGGGACATACTGCCCCTCCTCTCTACACATCCCCTAGTACAGGTAGACTACAAAGTCTGCTCCAGTAAACTGGCGGACAGAGACAGACTACAAGACAGTAATGGACTACAGGACAGCGAGATTTTACACGTAGAGTGGAGCGCTGAAGCAGAAGCCCCTGGCAACCTAAAGAATAGCCATCTTGTGATAGCTAGAAACTTCTTACATAAACACACAAACATATCTGTGGTGATTCAAAACATCTCTGGTCTCCTAGCAGACGGCGGGTTCCTCATGATAGAAGAAACCACACAGAACTTTTTGTCAGCATTTGCTCTGGAATATCTTAGTCAACAATATCCTGAGGTTGAGAATGGATTCACCGGGCGCAGGTGTTTGTATTACCTTGAGAACGACCAATGGGAAGCCTTGTTTCAAAAGGAAGGTTTGGAGGTAGTGTTTAGGAGAACAGACAGTTTTCAATCCACATTGTTTCTGTTGCGGAAAGTTGGTGTGGACAGCCAAGAATCAAGTTCACAAGAAATCCTTAACATTGAAGGGACAAGCTGTGAGTGGGTGGAGAAACTGAAAGCCAATGTGTTGGAGTACCAGGACCAGCCTAAGGGGAATAACTTGTGGTTGACAGTGAGCGAGACAAGATGTAGTGGGGTCCTGGGGCTGGTGAACTGTCTGAGACAGGAGCCGGGAGGAGAAAAGATCAGGTAAGGTGGTTGAGATATTTGTGGTGTTCTCTTTCTACTAGTCTTGCATTTTCTGAATGCCTGAACTGCATGTGATGTTTTATTCCTGTCAGTTTCTGTTTGTCAGAGGGAAACTGGTGTGAGTTTCTGTTTATCTGAGGGAAACTGTTTCTGTTGATGTGACTGTATAAAAATGGCTCCATTATAATGTTTAGTTAGGTAGCTAGCAGCTACTACAAAGAGACAGATATAATATAATTGGTGTGTCTTTGAGTTGTATACAGTATCTGTATTTGTTACTTCTTCTACAGGATTATAAAAAGGAAAAAAATCTGAAATCTGCTGTCAATTTACAGGTGTGTATTTAATATGGACTCCACCCAGGCAAATCCGTCCTGGTTGTTTGAAGGATCAGAGTTCCAGGATATTGTAAGGAAAGACTTGGTGATGAATGTTTGGAAGGATAGCACATGGGGTTCTTATCGTCATGTACCTTTCTCAGGTAAGTTTGTGGAATCATGGGACATGGGGCTCTTATCGACATTTACCTTTGTCAGGTAAGTTTGTGGAAGTATGGGACATAGGTTTTTTTATCAACATTTACCTTTCTCAGATATCATAAGTTTGCAATTTACCCCTTATTGTGGGAAGCTTATCTTGTAATTAGCACTGCTTGGTATTTAATATTAAAATGGAAATGTAACCATCAGCTATTATACATTTTGGTGTTACAGATACCAAGCGTAAACCCTGCACTGGAGCTTTTGCGAATGTTCTGACCAGGGGTGACCTGTCCAGTCTTAGCTGGATAGAATCACCTCCGGACAGTGGTCAATCTGGAATGTCCAATTGTAGTGTCTACTACTCTGCTTTGAACTTTCGTGATGTGATGTTGGCCACAGGAAAACTACCTCCTGACGCTTTACCAGGAGATCTTGCCACAGAGGAATGTATACTGGGAATGGAATTTTCTGGGATGGACAGACAAGGCCGTCAAGTGATGGGACTACTCCCTGCCAAGGTATCAAACTTTTGTGGTCAAGGTTCTGTCCAAATTTTATGTTAATGTGAATTCAAGAAAACAACCTTCAGAGGTTTTAAAAATAATATAGGACTTATTATTGCCCATCACTTTTTACAGGGCCTGGCCACTGAAGTCAATGTGAACACCAATTTTGTCTGGTCAGTCCCAGACCATTGGTCAATGAGAGATGCTGCCACGGTACCTGTTGTGTACACGACGGCCTACTATGCGTTGGTGGTGCGGGGCCGGATCAGACCAGGAGAGAGTGTGTTGATCCATTCGGGGAGTGGAGGTGTTGGTCAGGCAGCCATCAGTATCGCACTTCACTATAGGTGTCAGGTGTTCACAACGGTGGGGACGACAGAAAAACGAGCATACCTCAGGTCTAGGTTTCCAAAGTTAGAGGACAGCCATATCTGTTACTCACGAGACACATCATTCAAGAAAGATATTCTCAGACTTACAAAAGGAAAAGGTGATTATACTAAACATTAGTTTTTATTCCAAGTATTACCAAATCTTTGGGTAACCACGGGCTGCTGAAAGTACCTATAAAAGGTATCTAATATTAAACAATTACTTTTGAAGATATTGAAATGAATTTTATTGGAATGAATGTAATTGATATTATTAATAAATTGGGGTTTGATTGTTGTTTTAGGTGTAGATGTGGTGTTAAATTCTCTCGCTGAAGAAAAGCTCCAAGCCAGTGTTTGCCTTCTTGCCCAACATGGCCGCTTCCTGGAAATTGGCAAATTTGACTTATCTAAAAATAATCCACTCGGTAGGTAAATACATGTTATAGAAATTTGAATGGGTATCAGTTGTGCTGATGATAAACCAAGCTCATTTCCGCTCTACTTTGTCCTCAAATGCTTAAAGACAACCTTGTTGCTAATTGTTCTTCCTCTCAACAGACAGACAAGAGATAACAGGCGTCCAACCTGGGTTGTTGTATAAACAGGGGCGGGTTGGGCGTAGTTTGACATCGTTTCAAACCGGTCCCAACATGCTCCTATTACAAAAGTTGCAGCTACTAAATTTTGCGATTTCAGTTTCAAGACTCGGATTCAAAAATTGAATTGAAATATCTTTCAATATTATCAAAGTTAATACTAGTTGGCTGAGATAAACGCAAACTAATTAAGCTTACTTGCGAAAATCACAAAAGTAAATGGCACTCGAACTAAAGTTGGTTGACAGTTGTCCCTATACATTGGGTCTTAGCTAATGGATTTCAGAAATAACTGATTTTTTATCCATCAACCTTTTCCCTCCAGGTATGTCCGTGTTCCTGAAGAATGTCAGTTTCCATGGTATTCTACTGGATGCTCTGTTTGAGGACGGTAACCAGGAATGGAAGCAGGTGTCGGAACTTCTGTTCCAGGGGATCAATTCTGGGGCGGTACAGCCACTTCCTTCCTGTATGTTTGAGAGAGATGACCTTGAGGGTGCCTTCAGATATATGGCCAAGGGCAAACACATTGGCAAAGTCCTCATACAGGTACTGACTTTATTTTACTCATCAGATGTAATGACCTTTCATTGCTGTTACACACATTCTGATGTCATACTTTTTTATATTGAAAAAGGGTTTAAATAGACTAAATAAATTAATGAAGATTTGTTTAGGATAGATAGATGTGTATTTGATTGTGGTATAATGAAATTGTTAATTAATTAAAAAAAAATATATCTTGTGGGTTTAACTTAATTACAATCACCATGCATATAAAGCTCGTAAGAATTGTTTTTGATAAAGTTTATTTGACCAATGAAGCTCATTTAGCATTCGATTTCACCTTGTATCAATAGATTAAGGACGAAGCGGAGAACCTCTCCCCAGTGATTGTGGAAGCCGTACCAAGATTCGCCTGCCATCCCCACAAATCCTACATCATCACCGGTGGTCTGGGCGGCTTCGGCTTAGAACTGGCACAATGGTTGATCAACAGAGGGGCAAGACAGTTGGTGCTGACCTCAAGGTCAGGGGTCAGAACAGGTTATCAGGCAAGGAAGCTCCATCTGTGGAGAAAGAAGGGCATTCAGGTGGTTGTATCCAAGGAAGATGTGTCAACAGAACAAAGTGCACAATCTCTCATCAAGGAATCTAGGGATGTGGGGGAAGTCGGTGGAGTGTTCCATTTAGCCATGGTAATCATCATCTACAAATGTGTAAATGTTTTATCACCTAATTTCTATGGTGGTTCTTCAATTCCCAGAACAACAAACACAACAACAAACAAATATTTGAACCATCCTTCTGTTATAGACATCCTAAGCTTACGTCATGACTTTGATGCTTCACTGCCAGGTATTTCTCTTTATGTTTTCTCTGATTCATTTTCAGGTTCTCAAGGATGGTTTCTTAGAAAATCTGAGCCAGAAAGATTTTGAGATGGTTTGTCAGCCTAAAGTGGTAGGTACCCTACACCTAGACAGGGTGACAAGAGAGCATTGTAAGGACTGTCTGGATTGGTTCGTTGTGTTCTCCTCGGTCAGTTGTGGGCGTGGTAACGCTGGCCAGTCTAACTACGGATTTGCTAATTCTGTAATGGAGAGAATTTGTGAGCAGAGGAAACACGATGGATTCCCAGGTAATTTGTCTAATTTTTTGTAAGTGGATATGAACTTGGTTAATTAATTAATAGCTAGATTCTAGAGTTAAGAGATATTGATGGATTTCTAGTACAGCAACTGTTCTCTTTTATCAAATGTATTTTTTGTTGAAGGAATTTTGATTAGCTTTGATAATCACTCTTTTATTTTTTTTTAAAGAAAATCTCTTTCATCAAAGCAAAAACATATACATAGAAAATACTGTTTTTGCTTGAGAAAGTATCAAACAAGAATTTTTTAATGCCCTTTACCTTTCTGAAACATAAATTAAACTTTCTTAAAAAGATTATAACCTAATAATTATGTTGATGCCTGAACATGAGGTTACAACACCAAACAAATGCAAAATTTTCATTATTTTCTATAGATTAATGTTGAAGATTCATTTCAATGTTATGTCATCTGCCGCAGTGATAGTCAACTACCACACGGTAATTAGGATAATGACAGGAAACATACCAGTAATATGATCTCATTAAGAAAATTAACATTTGATTTATTTTCAAGAATGGTTCAGAAGGTGATGGCAAGTGTATTATTAACATTGGTCTTGTTTTACATTCCCATTCTGAAAAGTAAAAGCTGTTTCGGAAAGGTAGTGGCCATCAAAGTTGAAATGAAAGAAACAGCTATAGATGTACAGCTCCAGTCTAGCATATTTACAGACATATGTGTCGTTGGTTTGTTTCAGGCCTGGCTGTACAGTGGGGGGCCATTGGAGACGTCGGGGTCGTACTGGATACCATGGGAACCAATGACACGGTGATCGGAGGTACACTGCCACAACGTATGTCCTCCTGTCTGTCCACACTGGACATCTTCCTTAACCAGCCACTTCCTGTCATGTCCAGCTTTGTACTGGCTGAGAAGGCCAACCAGAGGTCAAAAGGTCAAAATTCAAAGAAAAATCTTGTGGATGCCATTTGCAATATTTTAGGTTGGTATTTCACTTCCTTGGTCAAACCTTTTTAAGAGTAATATTTTTTTATGTCACTTTTAACACTTATAACACTTGTGGCAAGCTACAAATTTCGACTAGACGTTTTACCATATTTCACGTTTCTCCCACAGGAGTGAAGGACTCCAGTACTCTGGATTATGATACAAGTCTTGGTGACCTTGGTCTGGACTCTCTGATGGGGGTAGAGGTCAAACAAACACTAGAACGTGATTTTGATCTATCATTGTCTATGCGCGAAATTAGGCAACTTAGTGTATCAAAACTGAAGGTGATATCGGAAAACATGGATAGTAAATCCGACAAGGAGAGTGAAGGATCACTGAGACTGGAGTTAAATCAGGATATCATCGAGAGATACGACTTGGACCAGATCGTTCCCAAGGAGACCATAGTGAAGATGAATACTGGAGATAATAGCTTGTCCCCTTTGTTTATAGTCCATCCGTTAGAAGGTACGTTATAATTCGGTAATGTAGGCTGATCGTAATACCAAGTGATTTTGTCATTACCTTTGAAATGCCTTCCTTTGAGCTTGGATGAAAAGTAAATGTAAGTTGTAGAGGTTGTTAGTGAGAGACTAATCAAACATGGGTCTGTTGGACAAGTAGAGATAACTCCATCCTTCAGTCTTGTAATCAATTGAATAGTCGATCGTCATGCACTCATGAAGCAACATTTTAGGTTCTATTAGGTGTTCATAATAGAAATACTCCATATATGCATCAAACACATTGTATTTTTGTAAGAAGACATTTATTAGATTACTTAACCAATAAACAATTGTTTGAATGACTTGTTTTCTGAACGAACAGGAAATATGAAATCCTTGACCGAGTTATCCACTCATCTACTCTGCCCTGTATATGGGATCCAGTGCTCCAAGGATGCTCCTCTTACCAGTATACCAGACATGGCAAACTTCTACATACAGGTAAAGTATTATAATAGATTTCTTTACTTATAAACAAGGAATGAAATTTACTTTATATACAGGTAAATTATTGTATAAACAGAAACAGAAAATAAGTTATTCTATATAAACAATTACTCTTAGTTGTTCTATAGAGATAAACTACTCTTTATGGCATACAAGTAAGAATGAGGACACTTTAATAGCGTTATAAATAAGGGAAATGTACACACTGGTAAACATAAAGATATAGACAGTGACCTGTAATGAGGACACTTTAATAGAGTTATAAATAAGGGAAATATACACACTGGTAAACATAAACTATAGACAGTGACCTGTAATGAGGACACTTTAATAGAGTTATAAATAAGGGAAATATACACACTGGTAAACATAAAGATATAGACAGTGACCTGTAATGAGGACACTTTAATAGAGTTATAAATAAGGGAAATATACACACTGGTAAACATAAACATAAACAGTGATATAGACAGTGACCTGTAATGAGGACACTTTAATAGAGTTATAAATAAGGGAAATGTACACACTGGTAAACAATAAAGATATAGACAGTGACCTGTAATGAGGACACTTTAATAGAGTTATAAATAAGGGAAATATACACACTGGTAAACATAAAAAAGGACACTTAAAGACAGTGACCTGTAATGAGGACACTTTAATAGAGTTATAAATAAGGGAAATATACACACTGGTAAACATAAACATATAGACAGTGACCTGTAATGAGGACACTTTAATAGAGTTATAAATAAGGGAAATATACACACTGGTAAACATAAAGATATAGACAGTGACCTGTAATGAGGACACTTTAATAGAGTTATAAATAAGGGAAATATACACACTGGTAAACATAAACATATAGACAGTGACCTGTAATGAGGACACTTTAATAGAGTTATAAATAAGGGAAATATACACACTGGTAAACATAAACATATAGACAGTGACCTGTAATGAGGACACTTTAATAGAGTTATAAATAAGGGAAATATACACACTGGTAAACATAAACATATAGACAGTGACCTGTAATGAGGACACTTTAATAGAGTTATAAATAAGGGAAATATACACACTGGTAAACAATAAAGATATAGACAGTGACCTGTAATGAGGACACTTTAATAGAGTTATAAATAAGGGAAATATACACACTGGTAAACATAAACATATAGACAGTGACCTGTAATGAGGACACTTTAATAGAGTTATAAATAAGGGAAATATACACACTGGTAAACATAAACATATAGACAGTGACCTGTAATGAGGACACTTTAATAGAGTTATAAATAAGGGAAATGTACACACTGGTAAACATAAACATATAGACAGTGACCTGTAATGAGGACACTTTAATAGAGTTATAAATAAGGACACTTTAATACACTGTGTAAACATAAACATATAGACAGTGACCTGTAATGAGGACACTTTAATAGAGTTATAAATAAGGGAAATATACACACTGGTAAACATAAACATATAGACAGTGACCTGTAATGAGGACACTTTAATAGAGTTATAAATAAGGGAAATGTACACACTGGTAAACATAAACATATAGACAGTGACCTGTAATGAGGACACTTTAATAGAGTTATAAATAAGGGAAATATACACACTGGTAAACATAAACATATAGACAGTGACCTGTAATGAGGACACTTTAATAGAGTTATAAATAAGGGAAATATACACACTGGTAAACATAAACATATAGACAGTGACCTGTAATGAGGACACTTTAATAGAGTTATAAATAAGGGAAATATACACACTGGTAAACATAAAGATATAGACAGTGACCTGTAATGAGGACACTTTAATAGAGTTATAAATAAGGGAAATATACACACTGGTAAACATAAACATATAGACAGTGACCTGTAATGAGGACACTTTAATAGAGTTATAAATAAGGGAAATATACACACTGGTAAACATAAACATATAGACAGTGACCTGTAATGAGGACACTTTAATAGAGTTATAAATAAGGGAAATATACACACTGGTAAACATAAAGATATAGACAGTGACCTGTAATGAGGACACTTTAATAGAGTTATAAATAAGGGAAATGTACACACTGGTAAACATAAACATATAGACAGTGACCTGTAATGAGGACACTTTAATAGAGTTATAAATAAGGGAAATATACACACTGGTAAACATAAACATATAGACAGTGACCTGTAATGAGGACACTTTAATAGAGTTATAAATAAGGGAAATATACCACACTGGTAAACATAAACATATAGACAGTGACCTGTAATGAGGACACTTTAATAGAGTTATAAATAAGGGAAATATACACAAACATAAACATATAGACAGTGACCTGTAAACATAAACATATAGACAGTGACCTGTAATGAGGACACTTTAATAGAGTTATAAATAAGGGAAATGTACACACTGGTAAACATAAACATATAGACAGTGACCTGTAATGAGGACACTTTAATAGAGTTATAAATAAGGGAAATATACACACTGGTAAACATAAACATATAGACAGTGACCTGTAATGAGGACACTTTAATAGAGTTATAAATAAGGGAAATATACACACTGGTAAACATAAACATATAGACAGTGACCTGTAATGAGGACACTTTAATAGAGTTATAAATAAGGGAAATATACACACTGGTAAACATAAACATATAGACAGTGACCTGTAATGAGGACACTTTGACAGTGACCTGTAATGAGGACACTTTAATAGAGTTATAAATAAGGGAAATATACACACTGGTAAACATAAACATATAGACAGTGACCTGTAATGAGGACACTTTAATAGAGTTATAAATAAGGGAAATATACACACTGGTAAACATAAACATATAGACAGTGACCTGTAATGAGGACACTTTAATAGAGTTATAAATAAGGGAAATATACACACTGGTAAACATAAACATATAGACAGTGACCTGTAATGAGGACACTTTAATAGAGTTATAAATAAGGGAAATATACACACTGGTAAACATAAACATATAGACAGTGACCTGTAATGAGGACACTTTAATAGAGTTATAAATAAGGGAAATATACACACTGGTAAACATAAACATATAGACAGTGACCTGTAATGAGGACACTTTAATAGAGTTATAAATAAGGGAAATATACACACTGGTAAACATAAACATATAGACAGTGACCTGTAATGAGGACACTTTAATAGAGTTATAAATAAGGGAAATATACACACTGGTAAAAAATAAAGATATAGACAGTGACCTGTAATGAGGACACTTTAATAGAGTTATAAATAAGGGAAATATACACACTGGTAAACATAAACATATAGACAGTGACCTGTAATGAGGACACTTTAATAGAGTTATAAATAAGGGAAATATACACACTGGTAAACATAAACATATAGACAGTGACCTGTAATGAGGACACTTTAATAGAGTTATAAATAAGGGAAATGTACACACTGGTAAACATAAAAATATAGACAGTGACCTGTAATGAGGACACTTTAATAGAGTTATAAATAAGGGAAATGTACACACTGGTAAACATAAACATATAGACAGTGACCTGTAATGAGGACACTTTAATAGAGTTATAAATAAGGGAAATGTACACACTGGTAAACATAAACATATAGACAGTGACCTGTAATGAGGACACTTTAATAGAGTTATAAATAAGGGAAATATACACACTGGTAAACATAAACATATAGACAGTGACCTGTAATGAGGACACTTTAATAGAGTTATAAATAAGGGAAATATACACACTGGTAAACATAAACATATAGACAGTGACCTGTAATGAGGACACTTTAATAGAGTTATAAATAAGGGAAATATACACACTGGTAAACATAAACATATAGACAGTGACCTGTAATGAGGACACTTTGACAGTGACCTGTAATGAGGACACTTTAATACACACTGGTAAACATAAACATATAGACAGTGACCTGTAATGAGGACACTTTAATAGAGTTATAAATAAGGGAAATATACACACTGGTAAACATAAACATATAGACAGTGACCTGTAATGAGGACACTTTAATAGAGTTATAAATAAGGGAAATATACACACTGGTAAACATAAACATATAGACAGTGACCTGTAATGAGGACACTTTGACAGTGACCTGTAATGAGGACACTTTAATAGAGTTATAAATAAGGGAAATATACACACTGGTAAACATAAACATATAGACAGTGACCTGTAATGAGGACACTTTAATAGAGTTATAAATAAGGGAAATATACACACTGGTAAACATAAACATATAGACAGTGACCTGTAATGAGGACACTTTAATAGAGTTATAAATAAGGGAAATATACACACTGGTAAACATAAACATATAGACAGTGACCTGTAATGAGGACACTTTAATAGAGTTATAAATAAGGGAAATATACACACTGGTAAACATAAACATATAGACAGTGACCTGTAATGAGGACACTTTAATAGAGTTATAAATAAGGGAAATTACACACTGGTAAACATAAACATATAGACAGTGACCTGTAATGAGGACACTTTAATAGAGTTATAAATAAGGGAAATATACACACTGGTAAACATAAACATATAGACAGTGACCTGTAATGAGGACACTTTAATAGAGTTATAAATAAGGGAAATATACACACTGGTAAACATAAACATATAGACAGTGACCTGTAATGAGGACACTTTAATAGAGTTATAAATAAGGGAAATATACACACTGGTAAACATAAACATATAGACAGTGACCTGTAATGAGGACACTTTAATAGAGTTATAAATAAGGGAAATATACACACTGGTAAACATAAACATATAGACAGTGACCTGTAATGAGGACACTTTAATAGAGTTATAAATAAGGGAAATATACACACTGGTAAACATAAACATATAGACAGTGACCTGTAATGAGACACTTAAGTAAAGGCACTGACATAAAGACAGTGACCTGTAATGAGGACACTTAAAGAGTTATAAATAAGGGAAATATACACACTGGTAAACATAAACATATAGACAGTGACCTGTAATGAGGACACTTTAATAGAGTTATAAATAAGGGAAATATACACACTGGTAAACATAAACATATAGACAGTGACCTGTAATGAGGACACTTTAATAGAGTTATAAATAAGGGAAATATACACACTGGTAAACATAAACATATAGACAGTGACCTGTAATGAGGACACTTTAATAGAGTTATAAATAAGGGAAATATACACACTGGTAAACATAAACATATAGACAGTGACCTGTAATGAGGACACTTTAATAGAGTTATAAATAAGGGAAATATACACACTGGTAAACATAAACATATAGACAGTGACCTGTAATGAGGACACTTTAATAGAGTTATAAATAAGGGAAATATACACACACTGGTAAACATAAACATATAGACAGTGACCTGTAATGAGGACACTTTAATAGAGTTATAAATAAGGGAAATATACACACTGGTAAACATAAACATATAGACAGTGACCTGTAATGAGGACACTTTAATAGAGTTATAAATAAGGGAAATATACACACTGGTAAACATAAACATATAGACAGTGACCTGTAATGAGGACACTTTAATAGAGTTATAAATAAGGGAAATATACACACTGGTAAACATAAACATATAGACAGTGACCTGTAATGAGGACACTTTAATAGAGTTATAAATAAGGGAAATATACACACTGGTAAACATAAACATATAGACAGTGACCTGTAATGAGGACACTTTAATAGAGTTATAAATAAGGGAAATATACACACTGGTAAACATAAACATATAGACAGTGACCTGTAATGAGGACACTTTAATAGAGTTATAAATAAGGGAAATATACACACTGGTAAACATAAACATATAGACAGTGACCTGTAATGAGGACACTTTAATAGAGTTATAAATAAGGGAAATATACACACTGGTAAACATAAACATATAGACAGTGACCTGTAATGAGGACACTTTAATAGAGTTATAAATAAGGGAAATATACACACTGGTAAACATAAACATATAGACAGTGACCTGTAATGAGGACACTTTAATAGAGTTATAAATAAGGGAAATATACACACTGGTAAACATAAACATATAGACAGTGACCTGTAATGAGGACACTTTAATAGAGTTATAAATAAGGGAAATATACACACTGGTAAACATAAACATATAGACAGTGACCTGTAATGAGGACACTTTAATAGAGTTATAAATAAGGGAAATATACACACTGGTAAACATAAACATATAGACAGTGACCTGTAATGAGGACACTTTAATAGAGTTATAAAATAAGGGAAATATACACACTGGTAAACATAAACATATAGACAGTGACCTGTAATGAGGACACTTTAATAGAGTTATAAATAAGGGAAATATACACACTGGTAAACATAAACATATAGACAGTGACCTGTAATGAGGACACTTTAATAGAGTTATAAATAAGGGAAATGTACACACTGGTAAACATAAACATATAGACAGTGACCTGTAATGAGGACACTTTAATAGAGTTATAAATAAGGGAAATATACACACTGGTAAACATAAACATATAGACAGTGACCTGTAATGATGACACTTTAATAGAGTTATAAATAAGGGAAATATACACACTGGTAAACATAAACATATAGACAGTGACCTGTAATGAGGACACTTTAATAGAGTTATAAATAAGGGAAATATACACACTGGTAAACATAAACATATAGACAGTGACCTGTAATGAGGACACTTTAATAGAGTTATAAAATAAGGGAAATATACACACTGGTAAACATAAACATATAGACAGTGACCTGTAATGAGGACACTTTAATAGAGTTATAAATAAGGGAAATATACACACTGGTAAACATAAACATATAGACAGTGACCTGTAATGAGGACACTTTAATAGAGTTATAAATAAGGGAAATGTACACACTGGTAAACATAAACATATAGACAGTGACCTGTAATGAGGACACTTTAATAGAGTTATAAATAAGGGAAATATACACACTGGTAAACATAAACATATAGACAGTGACCTGTAATGAGGACACTTTAATAGAGTTATAAATAAGGGAAATATACACACTGGTAAACATAAACATATAGACAGTGACCTGTAATGAGGACACTTTAATAGAGTTATAAATAAGGGAAATATACACACTGGTAAACATAAACATATAGACAGTGACCTGTAATGAGGACACTTTAATAGAGTTATAAATAAGGGAAATATACACACTGGTAAACATAAAACATATAGACAGTGACCTGTAATGAGGACACTTTAATAGAGTTATAAATAAGGGAAATATACACACTGGTAAACATAAACATATAGACAGTGACCTGTAATGAGGACACTTTGACAGTGACCTGTAATGAGGACACTTTAATAGAGTTATAAATAAGGGAAATATACACACTGGTAAACATAAACATATAGACAGTGACCTGTAATGAGGACACTTTAATAGAGTTATAAATAAGGGAAATATACACACTGGTAAACATAAAGATATAGACAGTGACCTGTAATGAGGACACTTTGACAGTGACCTGTAATGAGGACACTTTAATAGAGTTATAAATAAGGGAAATGTACACACTGGTAAACATAAACATATAGACAGTGACCTGTAATGAGGACACTTTAATAGAGTTATAAATAAGGGAAATATACACACTGGTAAACATAAACATATAGACAGTGACCTGTAATGAGGACACTTTAATAGAGTTATAAATAAGGGAAATATACACACTGGTAAACATAAACATATAGACAGTGACCTGTAATGAGGACACTTTAATAGAGTTATAAATAAGGGAAATATACACACTGGTAAACATAAACATATAGACAGTGACCTGTAATGAGGACACTTTAATAGAGTTATAAATAAGGGAAATATACACACTGGTAAACATAAACATATAGACAGTGACCTGTAATGAGGACACTTTAATAGAGTTATAAATAAGGGAAATATACACACTGGTAAACATAAAAAAATGGACAGTGACCTGTAATGAGGACACTTTAATAGAGTTATAAATAAGGGAAATGTACACACTGGTAAACATAAACATATAGACAGTGACCTGTAATGAGGACACTTTAATAGAGTTATAAATAAGGGAAATATACACACTGGTAAACATAAACATATAGACAGTGACCTGTAATGAGGACACTTTAATAGAGTTATAAATAAGGGAAATATACACACTGGTAAACATAAACATATAGACAGTGACCTGTAATGAGGACACTTTAATAGAGTTATAAATAAGGGAAATATACACACTGGTAAACATAAACATATAGACAGTGACCTGTAATGAGGACACTTTAATAGAGAGTTATAAATAAGGGAAATATACACACTGGTAAACATAAACATATAGACAGTGACCTGTAATGAGGACACTTTAATAGAGTTATAAATAAGGGAAATATACACACTGGTAAACATAAACATATAGACAGTGACCTGTAATGAGGACACTTTAATAGAGTTATAAATAAGGGAAATATACACACTGGTAAACATAAACATATAGACAACAGTGACCTGTAATGAGGACACTTTAATAGAGTTATAAATAAGGGAAATATACACACTGGTAAACATAAAGATATAGACAGTGACCTGTAATGAGGACACTTTAATAGAGGTATAAATAAGGGAAATATACACACTGGTAAACATAAACATATAGACAGTGACCTGTAATGAGGACACTTTAATAGAGTTATAAATAAGGGAAATATACACACTGGTAAACATAAACATATAGACAGTGACCTGTAATGAGGACACTTTAATAGAGTTATAAATAAGGGAAATATACACACTGGTAAACATAAACATATAGACAGTGACCTGTAATGAGGACACTTTAATAGAGTTATAAATAAGGGAAATATACACACTGGTAAACATAAACATATAGACAGTGACCTGTAATGAGGACACTTTAATAGAGTTATAAATAAGGGAAATATACACACTGGTAAACATAAACATATAGACAGTGACCTGTAATGAGGACACTTTAATAGAGTTATAAATAAGGGAAATATACACACTGGTAAACAATAAAGATATAGACAGTGACCTGTAATGAGGACACTTTAATAGAGTTATAAATAAGGGAAATATACACACTGGTAAACATAAACATATAGACAGTGACCTGTAATGAGGACACTTTAATAGAGTTATAAATAAGGGAAATATACACACTGGTAAACATAAACATATAGACAGTGACCTGTAATGAGGACACTTTAATAGAGTTATAAATAAGGGAAATATACACACTGGTAAACATAAACATATAGACAGTGACCTGTAATGAGGACACTTTAATAGAGTTATAAATAAGGGAAATATACACACTGGTAAACATAAACATATAGACAGTGACCTGTAATGAGGACACTTTAATAGAGTTATAAATAAGGGAAATATACACACTGGTAAACATAAACATATAGACAGTGACCTGTAATGAGGACACTTTAATAGAGTTATAAATAAGGGAAATATACACACTGGTAAACATAAACATATAGACAGTGACCTGTAATGAGGACACTTTAATAGAGTTATAAATAAGGGAAATATACACACTGGTAAACATAAACATATAGACAGTGACCTGTAATGAGGACACTTTAATAGAGTTATAAATAAGGGAAATATACACACTGGTAAACATAAACATATAGACAGTGACCTGTAATGAGGACACTTTAATAGAGTTATAAATAAGGGAAATATACACACTGGTAAACATAAACATATAGACAGTGACCTGTAATGAGGACACTTTAATAGAGTTATAAATAAGGGAAATATACACACTGGTAAACATAAACATATAGACAGTGACCTGTAATGATGACACTTAGAGAGTTATAAATAAGGGAAATATACACACTGGTAAACATAAACATATAGACAGTGACCTGTAATGAGGACACTTTAATAGAGTTATAAATAAGGGAAATATACACACTGGTAAACATAAACATATAGACAGTGACCTGTAATGAGGACACTTTAATAGAGTTATAAATAAGGGAAATATACACACACTGGTAAACATAAACATATAGACAGTGACCTGTAATGAGGACACTTTAATAGAGTTATAAATAAGGGAAATATACACACTGGTAAACATAAACATATAGACAGTGACCTGTAATGAGGACACTTTAATAGAGTTATAAATAAGGGAAATATACACACTGGTAAACATAAAATATATAGACAGTGACCTGTAATGAGGACACTTTAATAGAGTTATAAATAAGGGAAATATACACACTGGTAAACATAAACATATAGACAGTGACCTGTAATGAGGACACTTTAATAGAGTTATAAATAAGGGAAATATACACACTGGTAAACATAAACATATAGACAGTGACCTGTAATGAGGACACTTTAATAGAGTTATAAATAAGGGAAATATACACACTGGTAAACATAAACATATAGACAGTGACCTGTAATGAGGACACTTTAATAGAGTTATAAATAAGGGAAATATACACACTGGTAAACATAAACATATAGACAGTGACCTGTAATGAGGACACTTTGACAGTGACCTGTAATGAGGACACTTTAATAGAGTTATAAATAAGGGAAATATACACACTGGTAAACATAAACATATAGACAGTGACCTGTAATGAGGACACTTTAATAGAGTTATAAATAAGGGAAATATACACACTGGTAAACATAAACATAAAAATCATAGGTTATGAAGTTTATTTGTTTAAACGTGCAGTGACCTGTAATGAGGACACTTTGGAATAGAGTTATAAAATAAGGCTTCTTGTTTAAATAGAATTAGCGCCTGAGTGAATTGTCCCTTTAAAACATCAAGTAGTCTAAAAATTTAAATATAAGAACTGACGTCACTATATTTTTTATTCCATCCGGTTACGAAAAGAAACTGTCACACAGTTTGCAAACAATTTTTTTCATGCTCCGGTGAAATTATAAAATACTGACACAATGCTTCAATGTACACATAATATTTAGTACTGTATACATACTTGCTGTCAAATGTTATCAATGTTACATGTGTAACAGGAAAAGAGAAAATGTAGCGGCCAGACCGGGATTTGAACCCGGGACCCTCAAAACACTAACCGAATGCTCCACCGACCGAGCCATCTGGTCACCGATGATCGACCCATTCAATCCCACTACACTTGTATCATTTTTGTGTCAATCAGTCATTTGATCACCTGAGTTTGAATATAAAAAAAATCTTGAAATTTTGAAAAATATTGCTAGACATGAAA
Organism: Argopecten irradians; assembly: GCF_041381155.1. Classification (NCBI taxonomy): domain Eukaryota; kingdom Metazoa; phylum Mollusca; class Bivalvia; order Pectinida; family Pectinidae; genus Argopecten; species Argopecten irradians. The sequence continues at coordinate 1,639,697 of NC_091138.1, read as the reverse complement.
GTTGACATAGAAATATGTACAGTAATTTGATGTTTTGATTACTTTCTATAATGCTGATCACATATTGTAACCATTGTAGATTTTCAAGGAAATGACCGACCAACCAGACATGAATGGCCGTCTCGGGATAGTTGTGAATACGCTCTCAAAATTAGACGTGTTTAAGAACTCCGTCGACCTGGACAGGGCCGCTCTAGCATTTTATCAGAGTCTAATGATGTCTGAGGAGTACAAACCCAGAGAAAAGTTACATGTAGGGGTGACATTGATCAAAGCTGGGAAAGGCCACATGGCGTCACTGGGGCAGGACTATGGGCTGAAACAGGTAATATCTCCGTACTGTGGGCTCAAACAGAGGACCCTCTTACTACTGATAAAACACTATTCCTGTAATTTATATAAAAACAAAATTATTGTGAAATCATCAACCAGAAGAAAATAATCTCCATGCATGTAGTTTGAAATCTCAAGTCATTATAGAGTTTTAAAATAGATCTTATTGGACTCGAAACATACCAGGGCTACTTAAAAATTCTGATGTCACCTTTAAAACTGAAATTCTGATGTCAGTCAGTAAATTCATCATGAATGCATTAAAATCATAAATCCTCTTAAATCATTGGCTGAAATTATTTCTAATCATTGCTAGCTTTGAAACTGGAATTCTGTTGTTAGTCAGTAAAATTAAACATGAATGCACTCAAATCGTATAAATCCTCTTCAGTTATTGGCTGTTTCAGATTTGTGATGGACCAATCAACATCCTTGAAGTTGAGGGTGATCATGGAAGTTTCCTTACTGGTGAGAGTTCAAAGGTCACAGCAGGTCACATCATGACCTTATGCAAGTAAAGTGATACAGACAGCTTGTGTATTTCAGTGCAGTATTTTAAAGGGGCCGAGACTATAAAAGGCAGTAAAAAGCTGCCTCTTTGTGATTCCAATTTATATTTATTAACTGATTTCTGTGTGCAAAGAAATTTTGCATATTATTAGACAATTACAATTCGCGAAATAAAATTGTCACAAAGAAATCTGTACATTGTACAAAAGAGATTTTTAACAGTTAATCATGAAATCATGAGAAAAGTCCAAAGTCATGGAAATGTGAAATGAAGTTGCCACGAACCTACAATGGTTTACAATGTTCTCGAATCAAAATGTCTTGATATGTTTGTATTACTGTACAATTTATGACTGTTTATTATAGAGTTTATTCTACCAAGGTATGTTTGATTCAAAAGATGCTCAAACTTGTTCTTGTTCAGAGCCTTAGAGACAATCTTCATTGTTTGTTAATGTTAAATACATACAATGCAATTTACATATGAATTCAGCATCAACTTCATATTTTACTAATCCAGAGGGTACACATACAAAACTTAATTTAAAGCTTTGAAATATGTTTCTAAATGTATACTTGTATTTTCTGGCAATAGTCCCTACATGTTTTGTAATATTGTCTGGTAATAATAGCCCCCCCCCCATGTTTTGTAATTCGTCACAGGTAGCTACCAGATACTACATCCACCCAAAGTCTACGGTCCCCACCTCAAATGACACATGATGCTGATAGGCCAATAAACCCGAAAAGTACATGTAAACCTTTGAATATCAACTGATGAAATATGTCCTGAAAACTATTGACATTTGTATGAATCTTCTTAATGTGGGAAGGTGTTATTAGTTTGCAAACGATGACTATCGATTATTGTGTAAGACAAAGATTAAATTTACATTAACGTGAAATGTAAACAAAAAGAAAATTTTAATTTATGTTAATCATCAAAAAACTATATTATCTTCAAGTATCAAAACTAAACCTTTCTAATTTGCTTAAGAAAATTACTATTTAAACCAACATTCCATTGGAACCATCGTTTTACATTATCTAAAACAACATTCCATTGGAACCATCGTTTTACATTATCTAAAACAACATTCCATTGAAATATAGCATCATTTTATTTAAAACAACATTCTATAAAACGATATTGTTCTATATTGATATCTACTTGGTGTGCTCCATTTTATATAAAAACAAAATTATTGTGAAATCATCAACCAGAAGAAAATAATCTCCATGCATGTAGTTTGAAATCTCAAGTCATTATAGAGTTTTAAAATAGATCTTATTGGACTCGAAACATACCAGGGCTACTTAAAAATTCTGATGTCACCTTTAAAACTGAAATTCTGATGTCAGTCAGTAAATTCATCATGAATGCATTAAAATCATAAATCCTCTTAATTCATTGGCTGAAATTATTTCTAATCATTGCTAGCTTTGAAACTGGAATTCTGTTGTTAGTCAGTAAAATTAAACATGAATGCACTCAAATCGTATAAATCCTCTTCAATTATTGGCTGTTTCAGATTTGTGATGGACCAATCAACATCCTTGAAGTTGAGGGTGATCATGGAAGTTTCCTTACTGGTGAGAGTTCAAAGGTCACAGCAGGTCACATCATGACCTTATGCAAGTAAAGTGATACAGGACAGCTTGTGTATTTCAGTGCAGTATTTTAAAGGGGCCGAGACTATAAAAGGCAGTAAAAAGCTGCCTCTTTGTGATTCCAATTTATATTTATTAACTGATTTCTGTGTGCAAAGAAATTTTGCATATTATTAGACAATTACAATTCGCGAAATAAAATTGTCACAAAGAAATCTGTACATTGTACAAAAGAGATTTTTAACAGTTAATCATGAAATCATGAGAAAAGTCCAAAGACATGGAAATGTGAAATGAAGTTGCCACGAACCTACAATGGTTTACAATGTTCTCGAATCAAAATGTCTTGATATGTTTGTATTACTGTACAATTTATGACTGTTTATTATAGAGTTTATTCTACCAAGGTATGTTAGATTCAAAAGATGCTCAAACTTGTTCTTGTTCAGAGCCTTAGAGACAATCTTCATTGTTTGTTAATGTTAAATACATACAATGCAATTTACATATGAATTCAGCATCAACTTCATATTTTACTTATCCAGAGGGTACACATACAAAACTTAATTTAAAGCTTTGAAATATGTTTCTAAATGTATACTTGTATTTTCTGGCAATAGTCCCTACATGTTTTGTAATATTGTCTGGTAATAGCCCCCCACCCATGTTTTGTAATTCGTCACAGGTAGCTACCAGATACTACATCCACCCAAAGTCTACGGTCCCCACCTCAAATGACACATGATGCTGATAGGCCAATAAACCCGAAAAGTACATGTAAACCTTTGAATATCAACTGATGAAATATGTCCAGAAAACTATTGACATTTGTATGAATCTTCTTAATGTGGGAAGGTGTTATTAGTTTGCAAACGATGACTATCGATTATTGTGTTAGACAAAGATTAAATTTACATTAACGTGAAATGTAAACAAAAAGAAAATTTTAATTTATGTTAATCATCAAAAAACTATATTATCTTCACGTATCAAAACTAAACCTTTCTAATTTGCTTAAGAAAATTACTATTTAAACCAACATTCCATTGGAACCATCGTTTTACATTATCTAAAACAACATTCCATTGGAACCATCGTTTTACATTATCTAAAACAACATTCCATTGAAATATAGCATCATTTTATTTAAAACAACATTCTATAAAACGATATTGTTCTATATTGATATCTACTTGGTGTGCTCCATTTTATTAGGCTTTTGTAAGCTGAATAGTTATTTGTGGGCTAATTTTAATCATCTTTTAATAAATTGGTATTTAATATATTATCATCAGAAGGCGGGATATTTATTGACTGTGGTTATTGTTATCAAAGAATAGTTGGGTTTATAAATGACAAGGTATGCATGATCATACAAAAACGGTACTTAATGAAATTTGGTTTTCAAATTAATTTGAGAATGGTAGCATCGATTATACATGTACATGTATATGAGAATCATTATAACTTATCAATTATTTTTCCACATTCAGTGCTAATGGTTGTGTAGGCAGTCTACTGCTGCTGTCAATATACTGTTGATGTTATTAGTCTGTTGGTGTAACTTTTACATTGTTGTTTATTTTTGATGTTAAAGGCTTTGAAATAAAGATTTAATAAATCTCGTCTTCGTTTATTTTATGACAAACTGGCAAGTTGTGTTTTAAATCGAATACACCAAAAAAATATTGTAAACGAACTGATATTGACGCACTTATATTTCAGTCTAAACTTATTTTGAACACGTTAACGAAAGAGATAAATTCGCGCAACACAGCAAATGTTACAAATACAATTCAGCGTAAAATGCGTAGCGCGAAAAGCGTAAAAATATGGCTACGTTTACAGGACATCGTTTTCGAAACTTATTAATACTGTACTTTAACCAGGCCAAACTTTTTTTCAACTCTTCACCAGTTAAACAAGAAAAATGTGTAACAGAACGGATATTTCTGAAAGAGTACACAGTGTAGATTTTGATGTCACAGAAAAACAGCAATGAAGAAATGAAGCTGTAAGAAGGAAAGACGTGAAACATCAGGGAGAAAGTAAAATAATCACAGGAAAAACACTAAGAGGAAAAAGTAAATAGTGAAATATGAAATATTGGAATAAACTCAAAAAAACTGCCAAAAAAAACCCACAATGAAAATAGGAAACACCAGTATAAATAACAAATCAATTAAAAAAGTCGAAGGAAAAATTACAATGTAAGATGAACCTTAACGAATAAAATCCACCAGACTGAAAACAAGCACCACAGTGGAAGAAGTATAAGAACGCAAGTATGACAGATTCAAAATGAGAACCACGAGAGAGAAAACATGAATGTATTTATAAAAAATAAATTTCGAAACTGACAATTGTGACAGGAAAATTATCGAGTTACTTCCCTTGATCCTTTATACAAACATTTATAAACTCATAATTCAAAAACCTTTTAAGAACTGACTAATCGATTTTGTTATAATTTATTTTCTGTAACGATGGGAAAATACTCTTTCATGCTTGTATAACACAGTGAAAAGTGAACTAGCTAGAGAATAAGTATACCAAGATTCACTTGCAAGAGTTAAGATACGTAAGACACACCAATTTAGATTAAATTGAGTAGCCATATTGAGAATTTGATGGATATATTAAGCACGTACAAAGTTCAGTAATGCAGCTTGATGAAATAAGATATTGTTCCTTACCTTTTCAAAACTCATTTTATGAGGTTACCATTGTCTTCCCAAAGGCTGGCATTCATAGAACATGTAATATTGCTTCAAAATACGACAGGTACAACGAGCTTAATGTAATCTTCATACAAGCTGAAATACAGTTCCAGTATCGAAGGCAAATATTCTTCTTTCTGCGTAGATGGATCTTGTTTTAAAATTTTGTGTCAGATTTGTTCTTAATTGTATATCTTCTCTAAATACAACATTATATTATTTAAAACATTCTTGATATACCATGATATGCTTTTGAATCCTTTCCTACATCCATATGATATTGACTCTTGATAATGTATTACATTGAGTATGATAAGGCTTTGTAAGCTAGGGAGAATGTTTGTATTTTTGTGAATATTTGTGTAAATGGTGTTTTTGAAAACTAAATAAAACAATGTTAAATAAGAGAATTTATCACATGGAGGATGTGATGGTTTGGTGGTCGTGGTCAGGCCGTTTGGTTTAGGTGTCGTTTACAAGTTATTCCACTGGCACAAACTAAGACAGAGACAATCCATCAGTGAAATCTATGTTGTATACATCCTTCGTATAACAGGTAGGTAAGTAGGCTTACTGTCTTTTAATCCGAGCCCCTATTTCTCAAAACAAACTTCAGTCACTTATTTCACATAAACTGCTTAAGAAAAAAAACTCTGAAATTTTGACGTAAGTCTGCACTTTTGTTTCGAGAAATCGGGTCCAAATAAGGTTGATGTCATCGGAAAGTTTTTCTCATCAAGAATGGATAGGTAAACAATATACATACGAGTAAAATGTATTCAGTGTCATTTTTCTGCGTTGACTCCAGTGAATAACGTCTGATTGCTATGATTTTTATCATCTTATATTTGAAGAAATCGTTTGTTTATCCTTCCGTCTGTACTGTAATGATGTGCACTAATTATCTAGTAAATAAAAATGCTTTCGGTAAAATGTTATCAAGATATGTTTATCTTACTTCTTTTCATTATGAGAACGTCGCCTTAACCTTTTAGATGGGTAATATTTTATCTTTCGTCATATAAATTCTACTATTTCTTCTTTTAAACTTCTTATAAAATCCTCCTGGAATCATACACCGACAACAAACCAAAACAGACCATCTCAGATATTTAACAGTAAACGAACATTGTCATATGTGTGCTAATGATAACTTTTTTTATTTTACCAATATATCAAATGTCTAATTCAGATCTTTTAAAAAGAGAAAATAAAGAAATGTATTTCATTCAACTTATGAAACCTGTGTTAAATTCAGAACGGGACAAAGGAACTTCATATTAGTTTTTATTTTGTCCTCATGTTTTTGTTAGTTTCTTCCAGAACCATTCACAATATCTTTATGTACCATGTCATGACGTAATCTTACTATGACGTCATGTTTTACAAATAAAAGAATTCAAACCCCTGAAGACCGGCATGAGCCGAGAAAGCGCTAGGGAGGAAAAAACTGTTTTATAGTTGTGTTTTCTTTTTATGTATATGGAAACCATCACATGGACACGGTTCTTTTTTACTTATAAACCTTGAAACTAAAACAATTGCACAACATTCACTGCATCCAGTTTATTTTTTAAAAGTGTTCAACCATACAAAATTCGCGACTGAGCAAACAATAATTATATATAATATAGGTCTTATTTTCATTAACATTCGCAGTGTAAAGTATGAAGGACGGATCAATTTTAATATGACATCACAAAGCACAATGAGGACGCTATGACAAAGAAATATAATGGTGACACACACAGTGCAAATACTGACAGGCAGAGAACCTACCAACGAATATATATATACATATATAAACTATTAAAGTATCACAGATATGCAATATATATATAACAGAAATACTTAGTGCCAAAAAAAATAGCATTAAATGCCGGGGAAATCATCATCTGGATACTATATATAATTACATAAAAGTACAGAATTATTAAATATATTTACATTGTGCAATAGTTGCTAATGCGTGCGATGTAAAAAGAAAAAGGTTATAACAAAGATCGTAAAATACAATAAATTACTCATCAAAATGGCCCACTTATAAATTATGAAAATTTTAGTACTTGATTGAAACTATCCAGAATAAAAAGATATCCAAATTGACTTAAACAATATTCAGAAAAGTAAAGAAAAGTAAAATGGAGGGCAATGTAGCTCTATATTGCTATAATGCACTATTAAAGATGTACCATATTGTATAACAGACTAACACCCATGTAACATTTACCGTCCACTTTAATTATGGTAAAATTTAATCGAAACATAATTTAAATACCAGAACGAAAGTATAAAATGGTAAGAAAATGTAGTTTACATGGTGTATGGTAGCTCCTATCATGTTATCACAGCTTGTAACCACACCTTTATAATAATACTGATCAAAACACCCAACGGTCATTATATACAGGAATATAAATAGATAAATATGTGCAATACTGATCCAAGATAAACCCAACAGTTAACGTCCAACACGTGGTTTACCTTCTCACTGAAAGACCAAGTTAGTACACTCTGTTAACAAAGTCCTATGATAATTATTTAACAGTACCAACATATCGTGATCTGTTCGTGGTTTGCTTTTATCAAAGATTTCTTGCATAAACCTTCCGATGATAAATAACAGTGTCCAATTGAAATAAAAAGTTCATCATTCACTTGCTTCGCTAGAGTTTATGGCAAATTAGACTGAAACAACACGTGGTGACATTGGGAATGTTTTGCGCATGCCAAGACACTTTTCGCGGTCGATGAACAAGCTGTTGTTCTTGATGGACAAATCTTGTTCCAGACTGGCCTTTGTGCGCAGCAGTTGCTGGAGGGCGTTCTCGGCCATGCGCAATTTGTTTTGCAGGTGCTCAACAGTAACACTGATCTCGCCCACTTCTTCCACTAGCCTGTTGGTAAGATGGAGAGGACATTAGATATAGCAAACTAAAAGGGCATTTTCTAAAAAAAAACACACTTACTTTAGTCACCATGAAAAATGAAAGAAAAAAACCCTTCTTTTCCATTGACAGTCTACGTTTTTGATGATATAAGTTTTTGTTATAAACTTCCACAAGATCTGACCACTGGCCACTTACCTGTGCTGTACTGGTATAAACTTCCACAAATTCGGTTTGCTATACCAGACAGAAGATCTGACCACTGGCCACTTACCCGTGCTGTACTGGTATAAACTTCCACATATTTGGTTTGTTATACCAGACAGAAGACCTGATTACTGGCCACTTACCTGTGCTGTACTGGATCTCTGCAAAGTTCCACATTAGGTCTACGTATCCTGGTATCAAGACGGGTGTGGGCCACCTGCATTGGAGCTTCCTTGTCCTGGATGGCCTTCTTCAGCAACTCAATGTTCTTCTCCATGTCGAAGATCTCTTGGAGGACCTGGAAGCGATCAAGGTAATGAATAAGTAACTAGTGTTTTAAAAGATTCAGCAACTGTTTGGTCATATATATATCTTAACATATCAAATATATAAATAATAGAGTTATTTTGATTCGAAGGAAGTTACGATGTAATTAACTACTATTTTAACTAAACCGACTTACAGTAATAATTTGACACTTGTCTGTCTCGGATTTATCATTAACATTGTAAATGAATCACCATTTTATTTGGTGCGTCTAACCCAGTTAGTTTGGAGCGATCTTTACCTTAGAGAGGTGGGTCTGGAGCTTGTTCCTGGCATCTGTGGACTCTCCAATACGCTGAGTCAGAGCAACGTTGACAGAGTTCCATTCCTGCCACATGTCGTTAGCGCACGAGTTGAGCACACTTTCAATTTCATTCCTCATCTGTTTGGAGGCAGCTCGTTCGCTCTGGGAACGCTGGATGTTATCGTTGCTAAATTTAGCCCATGTCTCAGGAACAGAAACGCTGAAATAAGAGCCAGAACATACTCAATAGATGAGCCAAAAAGGTATATCTAACATTTCAAGTAAAGTCAGATATGTTTGCGATAGCTAGGTGAAAATTTTAACTTGTTATTTTTCTTCAGTAATTTACTGAAGACCATGTTTTTAATAAAGTTAGGATGAAAATCGTTGAAATTGAAAGGCACAAACATGACATTTCTCTTCAAAATTCTTCATTAAAATCAATAATAAAAATCCATATTTCTTTATTACTTTCCAATACAATTGTAAAATGGATACAAATCATATACGTTTATATATTGAAACTCCAAAGCAAAATTCTAAAACTCAACAGCAAAGCGCTTGTCATGGAGAGACAATGTGTATAAATAACAAACACATAGAGGGAAATTAATGAATTTCGTGTTTAAAAGTTGGTGATTTTAAAAGGTAGAAAAGGAGTAAACAAATGTGGGGAAAACAGCCAGTCACACGTGATCGAATATGAACAAATATTTGCTTAACAAATAATGTCACTTTAATATAGGTGAAAATTTCAATTGAACGATTTTAATTTGAAAACAAAACAGAAAGAGGTAAGCCGTTGGATGGGCTAGTGATGCCGCAGACATGAAGCAGTGAGAGAATAGGGACACACCACACCAAAATTTAACGTAGCCAATGATTGGACAAAAGGATGTCCCTAACTCACGTGTTGTCAATTCTCTGAACGCCGTTGTGGTAAGCAATACCACGAGAGGAATTGCGCAATCCATGACAATTTTCATCCAAACTATTGGCTACAAATTTGTCAGATGAATCTTTCTCTAACTCGTGTTGGGCTGCTCTGTCCAGACTATCAAAACAAAAGAACACATTGTAACTTTATATTCTAAAACCATTCCAACTTACGTGTTGTCTATTAGGTTTACTCCATTATGGTAGGCAAGACCTCTGGAGTTGTTACGTAATCCGTGACAATTTTCATCTAAGTTATAGGCAATAAATTTGTCTCCTTCATCTTTCTCTAGCTCGTGTTGAGCAGCCCTGTTCAGACTAAATATACAAAAAGCAGTATAACTAACTGATGAAATGCAGAAACATTGGAAAAATTTCGGTATGTGCATGCATCTTATTGTTCCAGTGAAAGTAGATATAAAATCGCATGGGTGATCAACGTTTATTATCTTCCTTAATCATTGAAGTATCACATTATTATTTTCTTCTTTACAATTTACACATTACCCTAGCTGAACGTTGGCGCGTTCTATAGTATTCCTCATTTTTTCTTGGCAGCGTTTGATCAGGTCGACTTCCTGTTGAAATGAGAAAAGAAATGTCTTGTTAACCAACCATAGGAATCTTTTTCCACATCTAAATAATTAATTTTTCTCTGTTTTCATACCAAATCTGGCTCTCTGATTGGCCAATTTTTTTTGCATACCACTATGAAAAACAAGATCCGAGAATGGGGCGAAACCCCGACGTTATCGTGACGTCACAACAGAGACATTGACGTTGCATATTGATTCGGAAAAAAGATTCCCTTGAAAAAACACTATAATGTTACATTTAAAAATATTTGATTTTATTAAATAGCGTATAAAATTAGTATTGATGTCACTATTTTTTTTTTATTTTTTGGGGGGTATGAAAAAAAAATGTTTGCAAACTTTTGTGAGAGCGGATTCACACAGTTTGCAAACAATTTTTTTCTCATACCCTGATAAAATTAAAAAAATAGTGACATCAATACTTAAATAAAGTGTATTGTCATGCGTTTATTATACTTTTTTAATATTACACAATCCCAAGTCGTGATGTCTGAATCATAATTATGATGGAAACAATTTCTTCAAATAGCAATGACTGGCATTGCGAATAGTGTGCTTTGTTTCTTATCACCACCTTCATATTTCAAAGTTACTCCTACATGTTCTTGTGTCAACCCTTTTAGTTTCAAATTTATTGTACCGACTACATTGTGGCAATAACCTGAAAAGTGGATATTGAGCGAGTCCTTATCTATAGAAGCATTCTAGGGAAGTGTAAAGTATCCGTCATAGGCTGACCTCTATTTTTGTCTATGATAAGTCAACGTTAAAAGATATTTAACAAAACTACACTAAAATACTTCAAACATTTGTCATTCTTTATAGACAGGCCTTTTTTTTTTTTTTTTTTTTTACTTTTTTTATGCTTCCAAGATATCTAATTCTACAATCAATATCGCAACTGATCTCCATAAATGATTCCTTTGAACTCTCAGGACATGTAATCGTAAAACTAGTTACAACAGTCATTTTATGTAATTATATCTTTGACAAGTATCGACGCATTTTCATTGAATTCGCTACAAACGTTGATATGACTAGACCTAGTCGAACAAGAATAATGAAAACCTTGCGACAGTTAGACTATCAATAACAACTTAATTGGATGTAATATGATCAACAGTCAATCGTTTATACAAGTGTATAAAAGTATGTATTACAACTAGTTATAAACAAATTCATGCATACGAGTTATAAACAAATTTATAGATACACGCCTTTGTTCCTCTTTACCTTACTTAGTGTGCTTATCGATTAACAATCATAAATGGCAATATCGCATGAAATATTAAACATAGCATGGTCAATAAAATGTATGTTTTGTTGGTATCTAGTTTAGTCGGAATAATGTGGCTATGGCGGTTCCGGTAGATTGGATTCCATCACAATGTCATTTAATATTTATTGGCTGGAGATAAAACTGCTTACCTTGATCAGTTCCTTCTCTGGAACGTCATGAACCAGATCGATGGCCTGCCTTTTTTCCCTGTGGTACAGACACTCCTGAGCGATGTGCAGAGGATTTTCCGTTTCTTGCAGTGCCTTTTCCAAAACTCTCTTGGCCTCCTGGAGAGCATTGATCTCGGTGATCATGTTATCGGTCTCATGGTTGAGCTCCGTCTTCCAGAACTGAATATCTCCAATTCTCTCTCCGAGCCTCTTTCCAACATCACTCTGGGTCCTCTTGGTCTTGTCGTCTGTTTCCCTACATAGACGTACAGTGTCGAGACGAAGACGCTCAGCACTACTCCTTACACGATCTGAAGCCATGTAGTTACTATGGTTGGATGAGAACCAATCATTAGGCGTGTAACGAGTGTACAAGGCATTCCTAGCTGCAGCAAACACGGGTGGGACCTTAACATTGTCCAATTCTGATAGCTGATTTTTAGCTGACATTGGCTCTGGCATACTCTTTGTTAATGCTGAGCTTGTGTTAACTCTAGCTGTTTGGTAATATGTGCTAGGTCTCCATGGAAGGGTGGTAAGGGAACGCCTAAGAGGGGATGGGGCGGGGTATGTATCGTAGGCTTTGTAAGAGGACTGCATTGTGCTGATGCTTGGTAGGAACGTTTGAGTATTGCTTCCTCCCAGCCGAGGACCAGTCATGTAGGTGGCTGTCTGGGTATGGCCCAGGTACTCCATCTTGGGGCGTTCTGCAACTAAAACAATATCACAATGTCATCTTTTGTTTGAATGAGTAAAGAGTTGACTTGTAATTCATTAACCCGGTACTAAAATGGCCAGGCGTGTCACAAGTTTAATTATATCATACACTTGGGTATAATATATGAAACGTAAAAAAAAGCAAACGAAGTACGTTTTAAACTAACTTAACTATCGATATCAGCTCTCTAGACAGAAATCCTTGACCGAAGTTATTAGATAAAACTTCAAACTGGTTATGTGATCGTACTCCATTACTGGCTATAATTTTGTGGAATGGAACACTGATTACGGAGCATTATGCCCACTTTGGAGTGAAAATTTAATAACTTAACGGCCGATTAACACATAATCATTATAAACTACATACTTTATATATTACATTTATATACAATACATACAAAAACATAATTGAAATTACACAAGCCAATATGTCGAGGTAATACGGAACCCCATGCTAATTGACCGTGTAAATAAGATTCCATATATAACCTGTAGTCAAAAGAACATGAGTCACACGTTTCCAATCACAATTTATAATAAACTATATATTTGACATACTATTATATATGGCAATCGTTATCTTAATAATTAAAAAACTGTTACAAAAATGTCATTAACAAGTTCATTTTCATAATGAAAAATATCGACAGTAATTTGATTATGGTATGAACTAAGTGTTTAGAACAAGACCTTCTTGTTGAATTTAACATATCAAATATGAACCTTGAGTATTGACTATGACTATGAATGCAATATAACTTGTGTCGCTGTGTCCTTATGGTGTACAGCAGTTGTCTTTACTAAGTGGGCTATATTCCGAATTCACACCTCATTAGACAGTGACAATGATGAGAACAAAAATATCCATATAAACTCGACATACCTAGATTGGTCCAAAAGATCCCAAACAACGAGATGAAGATCCGTATGACTACCTTATATAATAGGCCTTTGTAGTTTTCATTTAAATGCCCTGCTAACGTGTACTAAGGTAGTCTGTTTACAATCCTATGGCTGCCTGGAGACACCAGGCAACCACGAAAGAGAAAGTGGATCAGTGCAATATCGATCGAACATTGGGTCTGTACACATGTCACGGATCAGTTCCAGTCTGTTCAATTGTTTGCCACAACAATTGTATTTAGAAAAGCGGATAAATGGTTTTAAACTTCCAGTGAGTGCTATTACATGGAATATCAAATTATGGTTACACCTAGTGTAAACTGGATAAACGTTTTCGCCCTGTACAATACAATGTACCTCCTTTACCAACTATCTTTTGTACCTAAGATTTACATGTCTGTCGGTCCCTGGTCTACCGGATAATCACTCATGATTACGCCTATTGAAATCGTACTTACTAAAATTATGATTTATCGTGTTATGATTTAACTGTTTACGTAATTTATTCTGTGTATGAAATCTTCATACTTTTGGAGGAAATAAATAGAAGTTTTAAGCGAATTACGAAAAAACATCCGACCTTTTATCAATATATATAAGATGAGGCCAGAACTGTGGGTTCTCAACTGTTCTGGAAGGAATAGATTATTTTGCTGATGTCTTCTGACAAATTTGTGGAACTTTTTCTTCGTCAAATTAATGCCGGTTTGAATAGATAATGTTTACAAATTTCGTTTCGTTTTATGTTGCTTCATTAAGCAATATTCTTTACCATCAATAACTGTAACCATCCATTCTGCCATGCTTTATATCTGAATGATCATGTTAATAATTTCACCTCTCGTCACAGATGGGCAGAAAAGTCAGAAATATATATGCACATCGTATCCACGTCATTAAAGTAAGTATATGCAAATCCTAAAAGATATATGAAGGTATTTGTGGTTCTGTGTGATATTTTGTTAGTAGATCTCGTATCCTACCACAAGCAGTATCTATATTATCGCTGGATAGATAGGTTTGTAAAATACTGATAAGAGAAGTATCATATAAAACATGCTGTTGTCTTTTTCAAATTGCATAAGAATTACGAGTAATTACTTTGACCATGAAAATATGAAATCATTTATTTGATCATATAATTTCAGTGTGCACACGAGTCCTTCTCATAGGATTCTAAAAAGACCCATAAATAAAAGTTTCAGAAAATATATGCCACTTCCAACATTGATGAAGTACATCAGCTAATTGAGCTATTTCATCGTCATCATAGAGTTATTTAGTTTAGCTAGAATATAAACACGACAATCCAATAATCTACTACATGCCAGTATTGATGTACAAATATATGTATATAAAATTTGCCAAAATATTTGAAGAAGTAATCGTGTACTGGTTTACCCAGACATCACAAAAACCAAGACTATAAACATATCTTTATTATATTCTATACAGTTAAATAGAAATACGTTATTCGATTTTGGTAAATTTAATAAATATAAAAATCATAATAGAAATACATTATTCGATTTTGGTAAATCTAATAAAAATAAAGATCATACGATTACATACAGTACACTTTTCATTAGAATTAATGGCATTACTCTGACAGTATGCATATCAAGTGTACTAAGATGAAAAATCAAACAGATGATCTGGTCTTGCATATTACCATGCATCTTTCCTGAGTGACATCGGAGAATGGAGAGACATCAATGTTAAATATGAAACAACATCTTTAAATGATTATTATTACAGGGATGTAAAAATCCACTAGCCCGACGCCCGGGGCTACCAAATTCTCAGCTTTGGCTAGTGGAAAATGAAAAACATCAAAATTAGGTCAAATAACACTTTAAAACATTGCAACTCTATGTAATATTCGTTTCTAAGATATTTAATAACCTATACTGTCCATTACTGTAAATATATATAACAGTTAAATATATTTGACATACAGTAGCCATAGTAATATCAAATTTTACAAATGAACAATATACAATACAATAATTCCAGTTTTTCTGTAGGCTTACTATTAGCCTAAGCATAAATCTGTCTTATCAATATGAAGCATGAATGTTGTTAAAGTCAGCATTCTGGTGCAAATGGAATGTTGTTCCCTCTGGACCTGCTGACCCGTTAAATTTCGCTTAATAAGAAATATGATAATGTTGGCTATTATGTGCGGTTGTATTATATTAAAAATAAACAATACAGTAGATATAATGTTATAGAGAAATGTCCCAAATAACAAAATAAAGAAGGCTTGAGAATTTTTTTTTTAAATTAAATTGACTTGATCTAAATCTCCCCAATAACAGCCCTTACCTTGGCGCTTGTAAAGTTTCTGGCCATCTCCCACAGATAATTTAGCTGTAAGCAAGTTACAATCCATGCCTTGCCCCTGAGATGAAGTTACCCGCAAAGAGTGGAAAGATACTTTGAATATTGGCGCCTTTGTTAACTCTAAAGGTATCCTAGAAAGCTTGGGCGGAAGTGATTTTCCCGAAATGCACTTTTACTTCCTCAACTGATCGATAGGTGGCGTACAAGGGGACGTAATTCTGATTTAAAGATGGCTGACATTCCGACTGATGCTCCGGAACGTAAGTAAAAATTTACTCTTATCGCTTATGACACGTAATTCTACACAGTGTTTAGCAAATGTTTACCATCTTATGTATGTATGATACCTAACGTGACTAAAGGGATAGTTTATTTTACCTGAAAAATCGATAAGAATTAGTATTTGTAATCCATTACCACCTTCTGATTCTGACAGAGTGTCACGTTGTAAGTGAACCTGGAATGTTTACCCTAGCTACCGTCCACGCGAACTTGGAATTCATCCAATAATATACCAACACATATGTATGGTACACATGCACACATTCATACGTGATATAATCCAGAAATGTTTCGGGATTAAAAGAAACATATAGAGTTTGTACTTTAGTGACACACGCTGATCTGTCTGTCCTGCCTTGTTCTTGTCTATATACTGTATACAAACACATGTATCATTTGTGATATATGACACTCGTTTGCTTATTGCGATTTCGTCACACAGTTATGCGTCCAGAATAACGGGAATCGAATAATGTACAGGAAGTAGAAAATGTTCACATGGTTATTTATATATTTTACAATACATGTACATATGCAGATGTATAATAATATTTATTCAGGCAAAGGATATCATACAGTGATAGTAAGTATAATAACAAAACACTGGATTTAAATAGTTTACACACACACATATCTATCGCAGGAAGAACATTTATCTAAAAAAGAAAATCTAAAATGTTACCATTTTTACTAGGTTGATTGTAGTTTTTTAGGTTTGCCAACAAAAGCTGATTGGCAATGTACAACCCATTTCCAATGGGGTCATTGACTCCATGTGTATAAGGAATCAAATTAAACTATAAAAAGTAATATCACTATTTCACTAGCAATATGTATATTAAATGTTTGAAATATCTACGAAAAAAATATATACATGTTGATAACATTATTAAACTTCCTGTTATAATTGAATTCTGTAACGAGAAACCTTAAGTAAACCACACATTTCTTGTTTCAGCCCTGAATGTTTAGAAACTTTACTGTAATCCTTCCAGTCCCTCCCAAAATATATATAACTGAAATATTTTACACAATAATGTTATATTATACATGAAGTTTAAAGTTAAATTAGTTTATTTAAATTTCAGTTTTATCCCTATAGGAATATTTATGAATGTATTTTCAGCTTTAAAAAGGTTCACATAGAAAGAATAAATGAATAATATCAACTATTCTTTTTTTTCTCTAATTTTAAGGACCATTAAATGTAATTTTATCATATCTTGTTCTATTGATGAAACCACACAATTATTAATGTGTTTTTCTTGTAATTTTGAAGTAAATTTAGTAAGAATACAGACACTGTACAATATTAAATTATTCAATAATTGAAATGAATTGAAAAACTTGTGTTGTAGACTGTCCGGGTACAACTAGTGAAGCTGCAGGGAAGGCAGCTGCCTGTCAGGGCTGTCCCAACCAGAATGTTTGTTCTGTCTTACCAAAAGGACCAGACCCAGGTATTTTACTTTTCACATACTATATTTTGTATTAAAGAATAAAATAAGTATATTAGATTGTGATTTTTTTAATGTTTTATCAGGAGAGGTAAATCAGTTATTTTTTCGTTGTGTAAATATGTTATAATTTTCTAAATAAATCCAGGCATTTTTATGCCACATATAAACAAATCATAAATCCATTCCATATCTAATAATATCTTCTGAATCTCTTTGTGTTGAAAGAAAATACCAGTTTTTTCAATATATCCCATTGTACATTGTTCATTATATCTCACAAGCATTTTTTATTTAAAAATAGCAATACATGTATATAGAATCTGAAATTTTATTGTTATCGAATTAATTAAATATAAGTGCATAGATATATTTCCTTGCATGGTGCTTTGTACCAGTATTTATTATGTGAAGCTTATTCTAACTTCTTCAATGTTGTGTTTGCAGCTGTTGCAGAAATAAAAGAAAGATTATCATGCGTGAAGCACAAGGTTGTAGTGCTGTCTGGGAAAGGCGGAGTTGGTAAGAGTACCTTCACTGCTCACTTAGCCCACGGCCTAGCTACAGACCATACAAAACAGGTCAGTGAACTGCAAGTTAAGGTTGTGTAGTGTTTGTTCCAAGAGGTTCAACTCTTAATCACAAGGTTAATTGGTAAAACTTCAATTCAGTAAGATGAAACTGTTGCTACAAAAAATATCACTGATTGGACATTTGAGTTTTCTGATTAATATATTGTTAAACTAACTTAATTCATGTTTGTGCTTAAAAGCAAGGAGGCTCTTTTTCCTTTGATGGATGTAAATGATATGCAAAGTCTGAGTGCATTGGATAAGACAGTTTTGAATGTATCCGGGTATTGATAGTCAGGTTGATGTTCATTGTAATTAAATATTCCTGCTGGTCCACATTCCTCTACACTGGTGTGTTGATATTTAAAGAAGATATTGATCTGTATGTTGTGTCAATTTAAATAAGATTTTAAAAAGATTTTTTGCCATGGTGCAAATGTGTGTGTTTGTGCTTCTTGTCGGTGAAGATCAGTATTTCTGGACTTTTAAATCCCTTAAAAACTCAAATGCTGTTCTATATATGCATGAGGCAACTGTCAGCAATGTCAACAACTTCAATTTTTTAATTTTTTTTTTAAAACTAGTTTGAAAAAACATATTTGATTAATAAAACTATTGTTATGATTAAAATGAAGAAAATATTACATGGAGAGAATACAGCAGTATAGTTCATTGGTTCCATTAAAAAAACGATCTCATATAGATGCAATTCCCTAGCTAAGTTTTTAAAACTGTATACAAATCATACTAAATAATTTGTAGTGATCGTGAAATACATAACAAAACAAGCTGGCACTAGTTCATGTGTGGTTATAATAATATTACACTAACCTCCCTGGAATACTAGTCTATATCTAGGTGCATTAGTCATAGCTAAAACACACTGAATGTTGTTTGCATTTTAAACCCTTTAACCCTATGATATATACCCTATAAATGTATTTTATTGCGAGGTAAACTATAGCACTGTTAAAGCCCTAGGTGCAGCAATTTTAATTAAAACATTTGTCTTTTATATCTAAAAAGCTGAATGATTGTGAGAATGTGCAGTTTATAGGCTATGAAGACAGCTATGATTATGAAGTGCTAGATAAACATTGTAGAATTTATGAGGTCTATGGAGGCCATCTCCTGCTAGATTATACTGTCAAAGTGAGTCAAGAAGTCACACATCTAATTGAGTTTTGTTTTAATAGTACCTTCTTCATGAATAAATTTATGTCTACTCAAATGATTGGGTCCGTATTAATCTACAGTACATAAGTTCATTAATTAAAGAGGAATCATTATAAAAAGTGACAGTATAGACATACTGTGGGAGTTATTAAGTCAAGTCCCTATTGATTCACTAAGCATAATATATGAGTTTGACATTGGTCACGAATGGTTGTATATCCAGTGAGTGTGGAAGTTTTGAGAATTTGCACTGATATTGTATGTGTGCTTGCCTTCGAGTGAGAGTCTGGTCTCCTGTCAGTAGCCCTCTCTGGTAGTAATGGTAGTGTATATTTAGATGCTGTTAGGACACAATCTTATTTAAAGTAAATATTTAAAGGGAATTTTACTGGTATAGACAATTTATACATATGTACACATTTAATCTGACCCTGGGTTTGACCTTATAATGGGAAGCCAGGGTGTGAAAGTTGTCCTCAGGCCTGACTGATATTATCTTGAATGTTGTACCGGTAATACTTTACTTTAGTAAATTTACCTACTGTACTTAAGTTAGTTGATTTCCATGATGCTTCCTAATTAAAGCCTTACAGGTATAAACACTATGGTACAGACACCTGGTTATCCTGACCTGTATTGTCAATTATTGTCATCACAGTAAAAACCCAGTAATATTAAATGTCAGGTATATAACCACTGAAGTTTAATGCCATTTAATGCTGGTTTACCTAGTTATAGAGTTATTATAGTGACTGTTAATGTACTGAAGAGAAAGATGTGGCATCTATACTGGAAGTCATTTAACGATGATACAATTACAATTAACATACTAGTTCTGTGATGGACTTTATATACCAGTGTTCTGTAGTGTTATAGGGACCAGCCTTGTGATATACACCATGTAAGACTAATTGCTGGCATTTAACCTTTTATAGATACACATGGTGTACTTTATATAGTTAAAATAGCAATTAGAGTAGGATGGTATTCCATTAATGAAATTAAGCTCTTACAACTGTTGACATTGCTGTTAGTTATGTTGCTAAAGAAACCAAGGGTGAGGTTTATCTGATGAATCTTAACACAGCGAGTGACTACTGGAATTCCTTACCATGAAATTCTTTAGATTAGTTCTGTTTCACTTAAAAGGCTTGTGGGATTTGGCATATAACTATGAGTTTATAGTTCCATGAACAGCAGTATTTATTATGATGGCATATAACTATGAGTTTATAGTTCCATGAACAGCAGTATTGATTATGATGGCATATAACTATGAGTTTATAGTTCCATGAACAGCAGTATTGATTATGATGGCATATAACTATGAGTTTATAGTTCCATGAACAGCAGTATTGATTATGATGGCATATAACTATGAGTTTATAGTTCCATGAACAGCAGTATTGATTATGATGCTGTAGTTTTGTAGCATGCAGCTATAGTGGGTTTTCAACATCATACTTGAGGTCACTACTTTTCATCTGGAACATTTCAAATCTAGTTTACTCAAGACTTCTTCAGTACAGACCAGTTAATTTCTCACCATTTTTTAAGTAACAGAACTCACATTTTGTAGGTAGTGTCTAATTAGCTGTTCATCTGAGATTCTCACCTCCTTCTCACCTCAAGTCACCTATACCAAAGCAATGTCACTGGTCTATGTCTGTCATAGAGAGAGGTCTTTAAGTTTACTAGGTGAAGATTAAAGTTTAAACTGGTCAATGTGTGAGGGAAAGGATCAAGGTTACACGTAGTGTACCTGAAGAATTTACCTGATTTTATCAAAGGAACGACATCATGGGGTTATACTTAGTTGTATATACCTTATACTGAATTCACACTATATAGTCTATTTCAAAGGTAATAGTACCTGAATGACTTTAGTGGTACTCATTTTCTACATATGAAGTTAGCTTATATATAAGTTTAAATTCTTAAAAAAAATAAATGCCAGTTTCTTCTGCAAAAGTTTTTTTATGATAGAATATTCATCCTTTAATCTGTGCATATAACATTGTCTGACAGTCTGACAGACAACTGGTCCTCAGAAATAAATGGCTACCTGGTGATTTGCTTGTTAAGATCTCTGGTAATATTGTATCAGAATGGATTAGTGATTACTTGTATCTAATTCCTAAACACCATAATCAAACACGGACCAGAACTACCAGATTACACCTTATACATGTAAATCTATAATGGAGCTTTAAGTACTGGTCATTTCACGATACTAGAGAAAGTCAATACAGTATCCCCTGGACAAATTTGCCTACAGAGATAGTTGTGTAGGTATCAGGGTATTTGACAAGGAAAAGTGTGTAAATATTGATAGTACTGATAAATATTGTATGGAAGTAGCACCTCAGTGTTAGCCCTAGGAAAAATTCAGTAAATAAAGTAGTACCTCACAGAGGATGAGAAAAAGTTGATTTATTCATAGATAAGGTATCAATTAGTCATCATGGTTGCTAATTAGAAGTCCTTGTAATATGGTATTGATTGGTACCTCATCGTATAGGGTAACTATAGGCTGGGTGTGGATTTAAAGGGAAACACAGACCAAAGTTGGGGCTCTTTCAGAGTTGACAGAATAAAACTTCACTTAAAAACCAATAATGATATTGTCAACAGATGAACGTCCTACATTTGAACAAAAAATGTGTGAGAAGTAATTAAATGATGAAAACTTACCTTCGACTTGATCCTAGAGAAGAAGTAGAGGACTAGTAATATATACACTTACTATACTTCAGTAGGCCCTATCAACACACCGCTTGTGGTCATGACAACATGGATTTTACCCATAAGTCCCTGTACCGGTGCATGGGTCTGGCAAATGTTTAAATGCCTGTGCTGAATGAGTATAGCCCATAGGTGTATACGAATGTTTAAAACCAAGGTGTCCCAACTCTATTGTAGAGTGGGAGCCGCTTCAGTAGACCTGCCGCACAGACACAGGTGGAAATTTATAGTGTCATTATATATCTGAATGTTTGACACCTTGTATGGGGAAATCACCAGATGATCTAGATGGGAGTTTAACAACTGTAAAATCACTCTTTCTACCTCTTGCAGAAATTTATTGCCTGACCACGTGATCGGTCCATTTGAATGGCAGATTTATGTTTTATATCAGTTAATAAGGAAAGTTTTCCTTTTTCTATGAACTCAGGTTTTTATGTTGTTATCAATATCACTGACCAATTTTAAATAAACTTGTTACATAATAGTTGTCATTGTCGTTTTGATATATTTCTTATATAAGTTGACAATTTTTTGGTAGCCATTCATATAGGATACAAATGGCCCAATCAATATTTGGTTTAACATACGTCCTAGTAGCTACTATGGCAATTGAAGGACATTCCAGGAGAAATGTCAGAGGAAAGCCAGAGTACCTGAAGAAAAAACACTGGCCGATAGTCAGTACCTGGCAACTTCCTCAGATTGGTCATTTGGACTGGAACTCAAATCCAGAGGTGGAGGGTTTGTGATTATGTCAGAAGATCTCAACCAAATCCCCTCCTTTTCAAGCCTTCATGCATACTTATGTCATACATATAGGTTAAAGTTGAAAACAGTAACATTTCTCTTTTACTTATGGAGAAAAGAAGTTGTAGTCCTTCAATATTTGTCATCTTTTTAAGAATAAAGGGATTTTGTTAAGGATTTGCATTTTATTGAGAATATTGTTGTAGCGTCCTGCTGAATAAGTTATGCAGTGTGATACAGTGATATAGCTCTGTAGAAAGCTGAGACTAAAATTGCTGACATTGTTTTTATCCACCGTAAACTTATAGGATGACACAAATCATTCATTTTGGTCATTAAAATTAAAAAAGCTTTGAAATTAAACTGATATTATATGCTTTACTTAACACAATATAAAAGAATCATTGGTCTTCCTTTCACCGATCTCCGTCAGATTTCTTTAGGGTGTAAAGTGTGTTGATAGAGAGTTGTTTTATAGCATAATCATATTTCACCAGTGTATCAGTTTCTACATTTATATTGTATGAATAATTGATAAGTAAAAGTTGATTTGAATATAATCTGAAGAATAAGCTGTATTTCCTTTGTATTGGACATTTAAATGTTTTTATTGCTACTCATAAATAATTACCTGGAAGGTAGACATAAAACATAAAGCTCTTTTGTCAAATAAAACGAAACAAGATATGAAAATTTGAATAGGTAAAGTTCAGATTAGTAATAGGTAAGTTAAAATAGGTGATCTTTTTCAGTGGCAATGTAACATTGAGATGATTTCTGAGAATGAAAAAAAAGAATAATGAAATTGTTTTATAAATGGACTAATTAATTTTTGAATACATGAATGGTTGTGACTGTTATGTAGTACATCATTGATGTTGTAAGATTGTAGATGTGACAGGTGCTCTAACTATTAACACAGTAGGACTGGTGTGTGTATCGTCTGATTAGCCGGGGACAGAGACAATCCTCCACCAAACGCCTCACCGGATCTGTACTTTAGGTGTACATGCTCCAATGATTTTCCGTATTATGACTTAACATATCAGTTATAGATTATGTGCTATCATGTGAATGTTTTTAAATATTGTGACTGGACTACATTACTATTCTCCTATTCTATACACGGTGTAAAGCCTTGTCTTCCTGATCATGACACGGACGGGTACTCTTTTGTTTCTTCGTTAGTTAAACATGCTCGAAATGTGATACTGTGACAAACGGATTTAAGAAAGATCACACCGATCTGAGAGATAGGGTGGACTTTTGTACACTGCCTAGTACACAGGTTACCGTCTGAAATCAGTATTACCAGTATGCCTAGTGACAGGACGAGTGGTAATATCGAATAGAGTAGGACGACAATTACTATGTGTGTATTGAATTTATAGTTCAGTACTACATTATTAATTGATATTCTTTTCTAATTTTAAATCCAATTCCACACTTTTAATTACCTGGTTAGCAATACTTGGTTACATATTTCCCACTCAGAGAAGACATTTAAAGACTGGGGCCATATTCTAATTAAAATCTTTGAAGCAAAACTATGATTTGATTTATTGACTACCCCGGGTATAGTAACCTTTCTCTGACTTCTACAAAGCTCTGGTTTTTGTTCTGTGCATCGTTTACCTTCACACATACAAATACCTTTATGTCCGGAGGTGTACATTTTGTCTTCCTCTGAACACGATATGTTACAAATTGATGGATCCATATTTTGTGGTTTTCATCTGTTAATTAGAATTATCAGAAAATGTATCATTGGAATTTTCGTTATCACATATTTGACACTGCCACTAGCTATTTCTAGATGGTTTTGTTACCAATGATCAATATCATTCATGGAAATGTGAAGTATTTTCTATGATGTTCTTTTGAAGTCTGTGATGTCCTTGGGACTCCATTCTGCATCCATTTTCTAATGAATGACAGTTTTGTGTGATGTAAGATGTTTTTGAACTTTCATAAAGTAAATGAACTTGTCGACCTATCCGGAAATATTAAGTTATTTATACAAACAATTTTAATGGAACATTTACAGCAATTTCATTGGATTTTCATATCATTTAGATATATGTTTATATATGTTTGTAGAACTTTCTAGATTTACTTTCACCCTTAGATTTTTGTGTTTACATTTATCTACATATTTGTCTTTAGTATGGAGTTAGAATTATATGAGGTAACTTATAGATCAATCTTGTACAATTTAAGGTAATAAATGAGATGTGGCTTTGACAAGGGTGTATAGGTAGGAGCTGATGTCTATCACTGTATAACAGTCCCAACACAGTATACATACATAACTATGTCTTTAGGATTTTACAGTTACTGATAATTATATTATTATAAGTAATTGATATAAGCTCCACTTATTGTATCAAATATAACATGGAAAATATGCCTCAATCAACATTTTCTGTGTATGGATACACTAACCTGTCTCTATACTAGCTCGTTACAGGTAAGGATTATACCGCAGATTATAAGGTATATCTTCTATAGTTAGATTATACAGTATAGATTATACAGGTATATATCCTATAGTTGTGATTATGTAGCCTATCAAAGGTTACATGTATTTCTGTACAGAAATTTTTGAAGATTATCTTCTCTACTAATATATAATTAATGCCTGAACACACTGTGTTAAATGGCCAGACACATTGTAATTCATGTTTATAAGATCTACCTATTCTAGTTAGGTAACACATTATATTTTAAATTCAGTCAGCAGAATTAAGACTGTAGAACTCTTGCCTGTTGAAGTACGTGTTTGTGACTGGGAACTTAGTTTGTCATCATAGTATTACTGTGACCTTGGTTCATTGTTACTGTGACCTTGGTCCATTGTTACTTTGACCTTGGTTCATTGTTACTATGACCTTGGTTCAATGTTACTGTGATCCTGGTTCAGTGTTACTGTGACATTGTTTCAGTATGAGTGTCACGGTTAACCGAAAAATTCAACCGTACTGTTCGGTTCGGGACGATAATTCTGAGTTTCGGTTCGGTTCAATTAAAAAAAATAACTGTCCTATAATACCTGTAATTTACGTGTATAAGCTGTATTGCAGATTTTTTCATTGCAAATACGGCGAAATTGTTTGTCAGAATCCCGAGAAACATCCAGGGGCAGGCGGTGACCCAATGTTAGACAGTGTTTTGTCACTGTGAGGGGAAGGGGAACCACATGGTTTCAGTGGTTACTGTGACCCATGGTTCAGTGTTACTGTGACCCTGGTTCAGTGGTTACTGTGACCATGGTTTCAGGGTTACTTGTGACGTGGTTCAGTGTTACTGTGACCCTGGTTCATTAGTACTGTTGACCTTTGTTGTTCAGTATTTCTTTGACCCTGGTTCAGTGTTTACTGTGACTTGGCTACAGTGTTACTTTTACACTGGTTCAGTGTTACTGTTGACCCTGGTTCAGTGTTACTGTGACCTTGACATCGGTGTTACTGTGACCCTGTTTCATTAATTATATGTTTTTAATTAGAAGTACTGTGACCTTGTTCATTGTTACTGTGACCTTGTCTGAACCGAACACGAAAGAAACGAAAACCGAAACAAAAAAAGTTCATTGTTTCACTGTGACCTTGGTTTCATTGTAACTATGACTTGGTTCAGTGTTACTGTGACATTGTTTCAGTGTTACTGTGACCATGGTTCAGTGTTACTATGACCTTGGTTCAGTGTTACTGTGACATTGTTTCAGTGTTACTGTGACCCTGGTTCAGTGTTACTGTGACCCTGGTTCAGTGTTACTGTGACATTGTTTCAGTGTTACTGTGACATTGTTTCAGTGTTACTGTGACCTTGGTTCAGTGTTACTGTGACCCGGTTCAGTGTTACTGTGACCCTGGTTCAGTGTTACTGTGACATGGTTTCAGTGTTACTGTGACCTTGGTTCAGTGTTACTGTGACCCTGGTTCAGTGTTACTGTGACATTGTTTCAGTGTTACTGTGACCTTGGTTCAGTTTTTGTTTTTTTTACTGTGATCCCTGGTTCAGTGTTACTGTGACCCTGGTTCCAGTGTTACTGTGACATTGGTTTCATGTTACTGTGACCCTGGTTCAGTGTTACTGTGACCCCTGTTCAGTGTTACTGTGACATTGTTCAGTGTTACTGTGACCTTGGTTCAGTGTTACTGTGACCCTTGGTTCAGTGTTACTGTGACCCTGGTTTCAGTAGTACTGTGACTTCAGTATTACTGTGACCCTGGTTCAGTGTTACTGTGGGACCTTGGCTCAGTGTTACTGTTACCTTGGTTCAGTGTTACTGTGACCTTGAGTCAGTGTTACTGTGACCTTGAGTCAGTGTTACTGTGACCTTGGTTCAGTGTTACTGTGACCTTGGTTCAGTAGTACTGTGACCTTGAGTCAGTGTTACTGTGACCTTGAGTCAGTGTTACTGTGACCTTGGTGTCAGTGTTACTGTGACCTTGGTTCAGTGTTACTGTGACCTTGGTTCAGTAGTTCTGCACCTTGAGTCAGTGTTACTGTGACCTTGAGTCAGTGTTACTGTGACCTTGGTTCAGTAGTACTTGTGACCTTGAGTCAGTGTTTACTGTGACCTTGAGTCAGTGTTACTGTGACCTTGGTTAGGGTTAATGTGACCTTGGTTAAGTGTTACTGTGACCTTGGTTTAGTCAGTGTTACTGTGACCTTGAAAAAGTCAGTGTTACTGTGACCTTGAGTCAGTGTTACTGTGACCTTGAAGTCAGTGTTACTGTGACCTTGAGTCAGTGTTACTGTGATCTTGGTTAAGTGTTAAGTTGACCTGGTTAAGTGTTACTGTGACCTTGGTTTAGTGGTACTGTGAACTTGAGTCAGTGTTACTGGACCTTGAGTCAGTGTTACTGGTACCTTGAGTCAGTGTTACTGTGACCTTTGAGTCAGTGTTACTGTACCTTGAGTCAGTGTTACTGTGACCTTGATCAGTGTTACTGGTGACCTTGAGTCAGTGTTACTGTGACCTTGAGTCAGTGTTTACTGGTACCTTGAGTCAGTGGTTACTGTGACCTTGAGTCAGTGTACTGGTACCTTGGGAGTCAGGTGTTACTGTGACCTTGAGTCAGTGTTATCTGTACCCTTGAGTCAGTGTTACTGTGACCTTGAGTCAGTATGTTTACTGTGACCTTGAGTCAGTGTTACTGTGACCTTGAGTCAGTGTTACTAACATATTATACAGGGATGAGTAGTATTCATCTCAGTGACATAAACTCAGACAAAATGTGTGTTGTTCATTTTGTTACATTGTTACAAATCAATACTTAACAAAGTAACTTAAAAGGCTTGGTATTGTAGGCGGATGTCATAAATCTATAATTTTTTCAAGTGAACTATTAACATAACGATAGAGGTGGAGGGAAAAAAATCAATAGCTCTGCATGGTTACTGGAAGGATGCATTCAATGCATGAAAATAAGAGTTAGTATCCACAAGAAAAAATAATTGTTTAACTTTTGGTTCGTAAAATGAGTGTTATATAAATTTGATATATGATTTGATTTCTTTTTTTAAGTCATTCTAAAAGTTTAATTTTAAATACCCACACGCCCACAGAAATATAAATTGGCGACATCGAGATTGATCTTTGATAAACCATATCTGTATTTGTCTAATAACAAGCTCTTGCATGTTTACTGTATTATATACATATTGTAAAGGAAATTATTGTACAACATTTGATATTCATATTCTAATCATTTATTAATTGTAACTGAATATTACATTGATTTTATAACGTGACTGGCATAGTGATGGAATGGGCCAATGATGATATAACAGGACTGGCATAGTGATGGAATAGGCCAATGATGAGATAACAGACTGGCATAGTGATGGAATGGGCCAATGATTGATGTAACAGACTGGCTTAGTGATGGAATGGGCCAATGATGATAAAACCGACTGGCATAGTGATGTGAATGGGCAAATGATGAATTATAACAGACTGGCATAGTGATGGAATGGGCCATTGATGATATAACACTGACTGGCATAGTGATGGAATGGGCCAATGATGATTATAACAGACTGGCATAGTGATGGAATGGCCAATGATGATGATATGACTGGCATAGTGAATGGAATGGGCCAATGATGATTATAACAGACTGGCATAGTGATGGAATGGGCCAATGATGATATAACAGACTGGCATAGTGATGGAATGGGCCAATGATGATATAACTGACTGGCATAGTGATGGAATGGGCCAATGATGATATAACTGACTGGCATAGTGATGGAATGGGCCAATGATGATATACCGACTGGCATAGTGATGGAATGGGCAAAGTGATGATATAACAGACTGGCATAGTGATGGAATGGGCCAATGATGATAAAACCGACTGGCATAGTGATTGGAATGGGCCAATGATGATATAACAGACTGGCATAGTGATGGAATGGGCCAATGATGATATAAACCGACTGGCATAGTGATGGAATGGGCCAATGATGATTTTATAACCGACTGCATAGTGATGGAATGGGCCAATGATTTTATAACCGACTGGCATAGTGATGGAATGGGCCAATGATGATATAACAGACTGGCATAGTGATGGAATGGGCCAATGATGATATAACAGACTGGCATAGTGATGGAATGGGCCAATGATAATATAACAGACTGCCATAGTGATTGAATGGGCCAATGATTTTATAACCAGACTGTGGGCATAGTGATGGAATGGGCCAATGATTTTATAACCGACTGGCATAGTGATGGAATGGGCCAATGATTTTATAACAGACTGGCCATAGTGATTGAATGGGCCAATGATGGTATAACCGACTGGCATAGTGATGGAATGTTACCAATGATGATATAACAGACTGGCATAGTGATGGAATGGGCCAGTGATGATATAACAGACTGGCATAGTGATGGAATGGCCATGATTTTATAACCGACCTGGCATTGTGATGGAATGGGCCCAATGATGATATAACAGACTGGCATAGTGATGGAATGGGTCAAGTGATGATATAACAGACTGGTCATAGTGATGGAATGGGCAATGATTTTATAAACCGACTGGCATAGTGATGGAATGGGCCAATGATGATGATATAACCGACTGGCATAGTGATGGAATGGGCCAATGATGATATAACAGACTGGCATAGTGATGGAATGGGCAGTGATGATATAACAGACTGGCATAGTGATGGAATGGGCGAAATGATTTTATAAACCGACGCATAGGCATAGTGATGGAATGGACCAATGATGATATAACTGACTGGCATAGTGATGGAATGGGTCATTGATGGGATTATAACCAACTGGCATAGTGATGAGAATGTGGTCATGACTGATGGTAATAACCGACTGGCATAGTGATGGAATTGGTCAATGATGATATAACAGACTGGCATAGTGATGGAAAATGTGCCAATGTGAGATGAACAGAATGGGGCTAGTGATGGGATGATGATAAACCGACCGGCATAGTGATGGAATGGGCCAATGATGATATAACAGACTGGCTTAGTGATGGAATGGGCCAATGATGATATAAACAGACTGGCATAGTGATGGAATGGGCCAGTGATGATATAACAGACTGGCATAGTGATGGAATGGGCCAATGATGATATAACAGACTGGCATATAACATAGTGTGATGGAATGGGCCAATGATTTTATAACCGACTGTCATAGTGATGGAATGGGCCAATGATGATATAACAGACTGGCATAGTGATGGAATGGGCCAATGATGATATAACAGACTGGCTATAGTGATAAAATGGGGCCAATGATGATATAACAGACTGGCATAGTGATGGAATGGACCAATGATGATATAACTGACTGGCATAGTGATGGAATGGGCCAATGATGATATAACAGACTGGCATAGTGATGGAATGGGCCAATGATTTTATAACTGACTGGCATAGTGATGGAATGGGCCAATGATTTTATAACCGACTGGCATAGTGATGGAATGGGCCAATGATGATATAACCAACTGGCATAGTGATGGAATGGGCCAATGATGATATAACAGAAGACTGGCTTAGTGATGGAATGGGTCAATGATGATATAACCGACTGGCATAGTGATGGAATGGGCCAATGATGATATTAACCGACTGGAGCATAGTGATGGAATGTGGCCAATGATGATATAACCAGACTGGCATAGTGATGGAATGGTCCAATGATGATATAACAGGACTGGCATAGTGATGGGAATGGGCCAATGATGATTTTATAAAGGACTGGCCATTAGTGGTGGAAATGGGCAATGATGATAAACCGACTGGGGCAAATAGTGATGGAATGGGCCAATGATTGTTATAACAGACTGGCATAGTGATGGAATGGGCCAATGATTTTATAACTGACTGGCATAGTGATGGAATGGGCCAATGATTTTATAACAGACTGGCATAGTGATGGAATGGGCCAATGATGATATAACAGACTGGCATAGTGATGGAATGGGCCAATGATGATATAACCGACTGGCATAGTGATGGAATGGGCCAATGATGATATAACAGACTGGCATAGTGATGGAATGGGCCAATGATTTTAACAGACTTATGAGAATAGTGATAAATGGGCCAATGGATGATATAACAGACTGGCATAGTGTTGATGGAATGGACCAATGATGATATAACCGACTGGCATAGTGATGGAATGGGCCACATGATGATATAAAACCAGACTGGCCATAGTGATGGAATGGGCCAATGATGATATAACTGACTGGCATAGTGATGGAATGGGCCGCGCAATGATGATATAACCGACTGGCATAGTGATGGAATGGGCCAATGATGATATAACCCCACTAGTTGTGGACATAGGATGATTGTGATGGGCCAATGATGATTAAACTGACTGTCATAGTGCTGGACTGGGCCAATGATTTTATAACCGGACTGCATAGTGATGGAATGGGCCATGATGATATAACCAGGACTGGCATAGTGATGGAATGGGCCAAATGATGATATAACAGACAGACTGGACCATAGTGATATGAATGGACCCATGATGATATAACTGACTGGCATAGTGATGGAATGGGCCAATGATGAATATAACAAGACTGGCATAGATGATATAAACAGATGGAATGGGCCAATGATTTTTATAACCGAACTGGTCATAGTGATGGAATGGGCCAATGAAAATTTTATAACAGGACTGGCATAGTTATTGGAATGGGCAATGATGAATTATAACAGACTGGAATAGTGATAAATGGGCAATGATGATATAACCAGGACTGGCATACGTGATAGAATGGGCCAATGATGATATAACCGACTGGCATAGTGATGGAATGGGGCCAATATTTTATAACCATGGCATTGGTGATGGAATGGGCCAGATGATGATATATAGACCAACTGGCATAGTGATGGAATGGGCCAATGATGATTATAACCGTCTACCGACTGGGCATAGTGATGGAATGGGCCAATGATGATAATAACAGACTGGGCATAGTGATGGAATGGGCCAATGATGATATAACCAGACTGGCATAGTGATGGAATGGGCCAATGATGATATAAACAGACTGGGCGGCATAGTGGATGGAATGGGCCAATGATGATATATGTCAGACTGGCATAGTGATGGAATGGGCCAATATGGATCCATAACATCAAGTTTGGTAGAATGACCAATGGATGATATAACCGTGTGATGGAATTGGCCAATAATTATCATATACACAGACTCATTTGATAGTGATGAAATGGGAAAAAATTCATGAGTAACCGACTGAAATTAAAGGATTTTCTGTCCATGATATTTGTATAACAGACTGATAGTGATCTATGGGCCAATATGATATAACTGTTGTGGCCCGTTCCCAGAGCCACAGTGAGCTTATTGAACGGTTTTGTAGGGACGGCAAATGGGGAACTTTAACAAATCCTTCTGGCTTTATGAATGAAATGTCTTTAATCAATCATTACATTGTTAAAATCTGACGAGAATCAGCAGTTTAGTAAAATGGCATATGATAATCATTTGGTGGGCAAATGATATAACTATGTGAGTGATACAAGCTCTCTGGACCTCTTGGTGTGTTATAAAGAGTATGATATCATGGGTCATAAAATTACGATGCTCAGTTAGTATGAAATATCGGTCGTTTATTGTTTATTGGAACCGAAGTCTTGACAGATATTTGGATATCTTGGCATTTAAACATGTAAGTTGACTGATTTTATATAACCGACTGGCATAGTGATGGAATGGGCCAATGATGATATAACAGAATGGCATAGTGATGGAATGGGTAAATGATTTTATAACCGACTGGCATAGTGATGGAATGGGCCAATGATTTTATAACCGACTGGCATAGTGATGGAATGGGCCAGTGCTGAATCCGACTGGGCATAGATGGAATGGTCTATGCAATGATGAATATATGGACAGATGATATAACATAGTGATGGAATGGGTCCAATGATGATATAACAGACTGAATGGCATAGTGATGGAATGGGCCCAATGATTTTATAACCGACTGGGCATAGTGATGGAATGGGCTGGATTTATACAGATGGCATAGTGATGGAATGGGCACCAATGATTTTATAACCAACTGGCATAGTGATGGAATGGGCCAATGGTTTATAACTGACTGGATAGTGATGGGAATGGGCCAATGGTTTTATAACTGACTGGCATAGTTGATGGATATGGGCCAATGGTTTTATAACTGATGGCATAGTGCTGGAATGGGCCAATGGTTTTATAAACAGACTGGCATACAGATAGGTGATGGAATGCCCACTGGGCCAAAGGGTGGGCAATTTTATAACTGACTGGCATAGTGATGGAATGGGCCAATGATTTTATAACAGACTGGCATAGTGATGGAATGGGCCAATGATGATATAACCGACTGGCATAATATATGGATTAGGCCACTGATTTTATAACTGGCATAGTTTATGGAATGGGCCAATGATACTGGCATAGTGATGGAATGGGCCAATGATGATTATAACAGACTGGCATAGTGATGGAATGGGCCAATGATGATATAACAGACTGGCATAGTGATGGAATGGGCCAATGATTTTATAACTGACTGGCATAGTGAATGGAATGGGCCAATGATTTTATAACAGACTGGCATAGTGATGGAATGGGCCAATGATGATATAACAGACTGGCATAGTGATGGAATGGGCCAATGATGATATAACAGACTGGCATAGTGATGGAATGGGCCAATGATGATATAACAGACTGGCATAGTGATGGAATGGGCCAATGATTTTATAACTGACTGGCATAATGTGGATGGAATGGGCCAATGATTTTATGAACTGGAATGTACTGGCATAGTGATGGAATGGGCCAATGATGATATAACAGACTGGCATAGTGATGGAATGGGCCAATGATGATATAACCGACTGGCATAGTGATGGAATGGGCCAATGATGATATAACCGACTGGCATAGTGACAGAATGGACGAATGATGATATAACTGACTGGCATAGTGATGGAATGGGCCAATGATTTTATAACTGACTGGCATAATGATGGAATAGGCCAATGATTTTATAACCGACTGGCATAGTGATGGAATGGGCCAATGATGATATAACAGACTGGCATAGTGATGGAATGGGCCAATGATTTTATAACTGACTGATCATAGTGCAATAGTCCCAATGATGGAATGCGACTGCCAATGATGGAATGAGGATCAAATTTAACGCATTGGGTGTTTGATATTGTATGATAAGTTGGTGTTGATATTGTATGATAAGTGAATGTCTCCCTATAACTTGTATAATTATCATCTCACAGACAATTCAGAAGAAAAGGGAAAAAATTCTGCTGAATTAAAGGATTTTGTCCATGATATTAGTCTGAAGCATCTATTGGGTATTAGCTGTTGTTCCGTTCCCAGAGCCACAGTAGCTTTTTGAACGGTTTAGTAGGGACGCAACTGGGGAACTTTAACAAATCCTTCTGCCTTATGAATGAAAGTCTTTAATCAATCATTACATTGTTAAATCTGACGAGATCAGCAGTTTCAGTAAATGCTCATATAACATTGGTGGGCAAACCAATATATGTGAGTGATACAAGCCCTCTAGACCTCTTGGTGTTATAAAGAGATGATATCATGTCATAAAATTACATGCTAAGATCCAATATAGATGATGTCAGTTTATATATCGGTCGTTTATTGTTTATTGGACCGAAGTCTAGACAGATATTTGGATATCTTGGCATATTAAACATGATAAGTTGACTGTTATATTAAAATGTTTACTTTGTACTTTGTGTCAGGTAAATTAAGGCTGTGAATGATAACACATCATATTTATCTCCATGATAGGATAAATCATTTCCATTTAACGGAGATAGCGATTGGCTTTCATCTTGTGATGAGCAAAACTTCAATGGAATAAAGAAGTACATTTTAAGTAAAAGCGAATGAATATTTGTAGATTTGTGGGCAGGACACTACTGCTGGTTATAAAATCATAGTCAGACGGGCGAGATTGAATGAATCAGTTATATACAACTTCAAGGACTGATAGGGTTTAGTGTAATAGTTATTTATTAGCTGTATAGGTTATAAGAAGGAGGTACAGAGGATCATAAATCACTGCATATCTTAAAGAAACAAAAAGAAGACCTCTCAATCCAGATGATATACAGTATATAGAAACTGAAATAACAACATGAACTGTTGACAAAGCTAAAACAGGTAACCGTAGTAGAGTTGCCATACACACTGGTTATAGGGTTCTAGAGATTATCATGCCACAATCTAGTGTTTAAAAAGGTAAAAACACGGCTAACACAAACGTAGCTCACCGTTAAATCTACCAAAACAAAAGTAAGACTGTGATCCGTTGCTGACATATAACGTTACAGGTATTGGGGGTAGGATTTATATATATAGAGGGTGGATAGATGGAGATTAATGTCCCCATATATTGATTGGTGTATTGATCCCCAATGTCTGGCTGTGTCACCCTTCAACATTTACTATAGGATAAACACATAAGCAGCTTTGACAACTTCTTTTTCCTTTGTTCACCTATAATAATTCTCTGTCAATATTTCCTCATAATATTTTCTTTATATCCTCGTAAGGATCATCAAAGTTGTATTAGTTATGTCAGGTTGTTGGATCTATTGAAAAGAATTATATAATATCGGATTCTGTGTAGAACTTCGTTATTCATTCTGAACCATAGTAAAAACACATTCCTACGACACTAAGATTACCATATTAAAGGAAGCAATGGAATTGAATTAAGATATCTATCGATCAGACTATGAATATTCATGAGTCTTTGTAGGTCATGGTTGTGTATTGGGTCTTTGATTTATGTGTTGTAGTTAACTATTGTCTTTTGTTGGACTTGTTATTGGATATCAAGGCAGACAAAAGGTTTAAATTAACAGAACAGTCAGGTGTAATGTTGTAAATGTTCTCATGTTTTTTCTCCCTACATGAAACCAAAATCACAATAATGGTCTCCAAGATAGTAATAATAACTAGAAAAAGTCATTTGGAAGCACAATAGAGAAAAAGAAAAGTTCTTTTTATCAATCAGTCTGCTGATCTAAACTTTCAGGGGTTATATTACAGAGAAATTGGAATATCAAAGATGACCTGTATGATCAGACTGATGGTCCTTTAGTTTTTAACATCAGAACACCCAGATCCCAGACATCCGAGTGACAGGCATGTGTACAGCACATAACTTCTTAGCTGTTTGTAAAATAAATGAATGGCATAAATGAATATTCTAAAGAGATTTGAATAAAACTACTTCAGTGTTGAGCGGAACACCAATATTGACACCCACATGGATGTGTTTATACCAACAATCATAGGTATCTTTGTCAGTCAGCCAAGGTGTGGCTAAAGCATAGACGTGTGTACAATAAGGTCAGAATTACCTCAAAGTCTATTTAAGGAAATACTGCCTTATCTGACGTGATCTCAGTATTTTATATGTCACAGAGAAATTAAGAAAAAATAGTAGTATATGAGTTTAATTTGGTGCTTGGATGCCTTGAGAAATTTGCCAGAGAATTGTACAAAAAAGACTCCAACAGGAGAGAAGAAAATGTGGTGGCCAGACCAGGATTCGAACCTGGGACCCTCCGAACACTAGCCGAGTGCTCTACCGACTGAGCTACCTGGTCACCAATGAATGACCCAGTCAAATCGCGCTACACTCCTCCCTCCTTTCTAAAAGTCTTCCGCCTCGAAGACATATGAGACCCTTCCAAACACCACCAACGTGGGTTATTTAGTTGGGCGCCAATTTTGTAAAAGTGACAAAAGAAAACCAACACTCAATAACACCCAGGATTAACTACCAGATATTCCAATTAGCTGACAAAAATATGTCTGTTCAGAAATCATTTGTTTCTAAGCAGATGTTTAACACTGTTTTTAAGACTGGCACTTTGTAAAGATCCTCTAATCCTTACTACCACTCTCATCAAACTTGTATGGTCTGGAGACTTGGTTGCTATGTTAATATGCGTTTGGTTGTCAAATAATAGATACAGTTTTAACTCCTTCACTCACCCCTGAAGACCCGGATACAGTTTTAACTCCTTCACTCACCCCTGAAGACCTGGATACAGTTTTAACTCCTTCACTCACCCCTGAAGACCTGGATACAGTTTTAACTCCTTCACTCACCCCTGAAGACCTGGATACAGTTTTAACTCCTTCACTCACCCCTGAAGACCTGGATACAGTTTTAACTCCTTCACTCACCCCTGAACACCTGGATACAGTTTTAACTCCTTCACTCACCCCTGAAGACCTGGATACAGTTTTAACTCCTTCACTCACCCCTGAAGACCTGGATACAGTTTTAACTCCTTCACTCACCCCTGAAGACCTGGATACAGTTTTAACTCCTTCACTCACCCCTGAAGACCTGGATACAGTTTTAACTCCTTCACTCACCCCTGAACACCTGGATACAGTTTTAACTCCTTCACTCACCCCTGAAGACCTGGATACAGTTTTAACTCCTTCACTCACCCCTGAACACCTGGATACAGTTTTAACTCCTTCACTCACCCCTGAAGACCTGGATACAGTTTTAACTCCTTCACTCACCCCTGAAGACCTGGATACAGTTTTAACTCCTTCACTCCACCCTGAAGACCTGGATACAGTTTTAACTCCTTCACTCACCCCTGAAGACCTGGATACAGTTTTAACTCCTTCACTCACCCCTGAAGACCTGGATACAGTTTTAACTCCTTCACTCACCCCTGAAGACCTGGATACAGTTTTAACTCCTTCACTCACCCCTGAACACCTGGATACAGTTTTAACTCCTTCACTCACCCCTGAAGACCTGGATACAGTTTTAACTCCTTCACTCACCCCTGAAGACCTGGATACAGTTTTAACTCCTTCACTCACCCCTGAAGACCTGGATACAGTTTTAACTCCTTCACTCACCCCTGAAGACCTGGATACAGTTTTAACTCCTTCACTCACCCCTGAAGACCTGGATACAGTTTTAACTCCTTCACTCACCCCTGAAGACCTGGATACAGTTTTAACTCCTTCACTCACCCCTGAAGACCTGGATACAGTTTTAACTCCTTCACTCACCCCTGAAGACCTGGATACAGTTTTAACTCCTTCACTCACCCCTGAAGACCTGGATACAGTTTTAACTCCTTCACTCACCCCTGAACACCTGGATACAGTTTTAACTCCTTCACTCACCCCTGAAGACCTGGATACAGTTTTAACTCCTTCACTCACCCCTGAAGACCTGGATACAGTTTTAACTCCTTCACTCACCCCTGAAGACCTGGATACAGTTTTAACTCCTTCACTCACCCCTGAAGACCTGGATACAGTTTTAACTCCTTCACTCACCCCCTGAAGACCTGGATACAGTTTTAACTCCTTCACTCACCCCTGAACACCTGGATACAGTTTTAACTCCTTCACTCACCCCTGAAGACCTGGATACAGTTTTAACTCCTTCACTCACCCCTGAACACCTGGATACAGTTTTAACTCCTTCACTCACCCCTGAAGACCTGGATACAGTTTTAACTCCTTCACTCACCCCTGAAGACCTGGATACAGTTTTAACTCCTTCACTCACCCCTGAAGACCTGGATACAGTTTTAACTCCTTCACTCACCCCTGAAGACCTGGATACAGTTTTAACTCCTTCACTCACCCCTGAAGACCTGGATACAGTTTTAACTTCACTCACCCCTGAAGACCTGGATACAGTTTTAACTCCTTCACTCACCCCTGAAGACCTGGATACAGTTTTAACTCCTTCACTCACCCCTGAAGACCTGGATACAGTTTTAACTCCTTCACTCACCCCTGAAGACCTGGATACAGTTTTAACTCCTTCACTCACCCCTGAAGACCTGGATACAGTTTTAACTCCTTCACTCACCCCTGA
Source organism: Argopecten irradians (assembly GCF_041381155.1). Lineage (NCBI taxonomy): Eukaryota > Metazoa > Mollusca > Bivalvia > Pectinida > Pectinidae > Argopecten > Argopecten irradians. Next base: position 1,600,447 of record NC_091138.1, on the reverse strand, counting down.
AGACCTGGATACAGTTTTAACTCCTTCACTCACCCCTGAAGACCTGGATACAGTTTTAACTCCTTCACTCACCCCCTGAAGACCTGGATACAGTTTTAACTCCTTCACTCACCCCTGAAGACCTGGATACAGTTTTAACTCCTTCACTCACCCCTGAAGACCTGGATACAGTTTTAACTCCTTCACTCACCCCTGAAGACCTGGATACAGTTTTAACTCCTTCACTCACCCCTGAAGACCTGGATACAGTTTTAACTCCTTCACTCACCCCTGAAGACCTGGATACAGTTTTAACTCCTTCACTCACCCCTGAACACCTGGATACAGTTTTAACTCCTTCACTCACCCCTGAAGACCTGGATACAGTTTTAACTCCTTCACTCACCCCTGAAGACCTGGATACAGTTTTAACTCCTTCACTCACCCCTGAAGACCTGGATACAGTTTTAACTCCTTCACTCACCCCTGAAACCTGGATACAGTTTTAACTCCTTCCACTCACCCCTGAAGACCTGGATACAGTTTTAACTCCTTCACTCACCCCTGAAGACCTGGATACAGTTTTAACTCCTTCACTCACCCCTGAACACCTGGATACAGTTTTAACTCCTTCACTCACCCCTGAACACCTGGATACAGTTTTAACTCCTTCACTCACCCCTGAAGACCTGGATACAGTTTTAACTCCTTCACTCACCCCTGAAGACCTGGATACAGTTTTAACTCCTTCACTCACCCCTGAACACCTGGATACAGTTTTAACTCCTTCACTCACCCCTGAAGACCTGGATACAGTTTTAACTCCTTCACTCACCCCTGAACACCTGGATACAGTTTTAACTCCTTCATTCACCCTGAAGACCTGGATACAGTTTTAACTCCTTCACTCACCCCTGAAGACCTGGATACAGTTTTAACTCCTTCACTCACCCCTGAAGACCTGGATACAGTTTTAACTCCTTCACTCACCCCTGAAGACCTGGATACATTTTATTTTAAACCTATACATCCTTCACTCACCCCTGAAGACCTGGATACAGTTTTAACTACCTGGATACAGTTTTAACTCCTTCACTCACCCCTGAAGACCTGGATACAGTTTTAACTCCTTCACTCACCCCTGAAGACCTGGATACAGTTTTAACTCCTTCACTCACCCCTGAAGACCTGGATACAGTTTTACTTTTTTAACTCCTTCACTCACCCCTGAAGACCTGGATACAGTTTTAACTCCTTCACTCACCCCTGAAGACCTGGATACAGTTTTAACTCCTTCACTCACCCCTGAAGACCTGGATACAGTTTTAACTCCTTCACTCACCCCTGAAGACCTGGATACAGTTTTAACTCCTTCACTCACCCCTGAAGACCTGGATACAGTTTTAACTCTCCTTCACTCACCCCTGAACACCTGGATACAGTTTTAACTCCTTCACTCACCCCTGAAGACCTGGATACAGTTTTAACTCCTTCACTCACCCCTGAAGACCTGGATACAGTTTTAACTCCTTCACTCACCCCTGAAGACCTGGATACAGTTTTAACTCCTTCACTCACCCCTGATGGATACAGTTTTAACTCCTTCTCTCACCCCTGAAGACCTGGATACAGTTTTAACTCCTTCTCTCACCCCTGAAGACCTGTTTGAACTCTTCTCATTCTAAGCCTGGAACAGTTAATTATGAATTGTCAGGGATGAATGCCAAGTTGAAGCAAATTCATTGTTATAGAAGTTCAGTTTGATCAAAGAGACTAGCGTAATTGTGTCCACCAATTGAAAGCTTCTAGAGTGTGAGGATAAGTAGATACATATTGTAGTTTGGAGCCGAAATTGATAATTAATTTAAGCTAGGTATATACCCAATGGAAGGAGTTTGGTTCTTATAGGTAATCCACGCCGTCGATGATAATAACAATTATGTGGGATAATGTGGTGGTTCTAACAAATGTATTTTGTCCGTTGAGTTATCTTGTTATAACTGTAAGGTGGAGGATACAGACAATAGACCTCTGATGATATGTTTCTTGCCGTTTGAGCTTTGCTGGGTAACTTTAATTATCAGTTTAATAGTTTATGAATACAGGACACACTTGTATGTGTAACAGTAAAAGTGCAATCTGAGATCAGATCATTTCTACTTAGTCAGGACTTGCCTTATTGAATTCAAACCCTGTGTAAAGGTTTGGTGTAAAGAAATACCTGGGCTTTTTCTCTCACAATAGTTTCTAAAGATAAGATTTGATGGAAATCAAATTGATATGTCGATTTGTAAATTAAACATGGCGGCTGGCGCACACAATACATGTTGATTATGGGGGCCAGGAAAGCGTAAGTATGACCATGTGAGAGATTAGGAGAGATTAGGGCGGCTGGTATTAGGAGTGGGCTGAGGCAGACTCATTTCTATTCTGAACATTAAATACTGTGTTCAGAAGTTCTGAAATGTTGATAAAAATGCTAGATATTGTTAAGAAAATACTACTAAATTCCGTTGACTTGGATCGATTTCTAAAAAGAACTTTGTATTTGTCTTTTTGATGCTGTGAAACAGCATTCTTAGGTACGCTCGGAGAGCCTGTGCACATCGAAACAATGAAACCACTCCGCGATGAAAATTAAAAGTTGTTTTGTTCATTTCATGTAATACTTTATGGTATGAAAAAATAAAACCCCAATATTCAAAACCACAGACATAGAATTTGTACATACGTATACACCATGGATGGAGTGTTTTAAGTGTTCAGATGGGACTCTATGATATTTGTATTACTCCGAGAACACTGGTCTCCAGAAAATCACGAACAACACCTTCTTCGCTGTCTTCCTCCGCGACAGGCTTTTGGTGGATTTTGGATTGTGTATGTTTATTTAAATTTTACGTAATTCATGCTAATTATCGATTATCGTAATCAAATGTTAGGAAGGTATCTGCAAAAGAAAGTTCTTATAACGGTTATAAAGTTTTTTGTGTTGGTTGTATTGACGAACTATATCTGTGATATTATTGCGCAGTAAAAGTTAATAGTTTTGAGTACGTGCCTCCTCCCTTGATCTGTCACTTGGAGTTCTGTCTTTTGTTTATCGACAACTGCGGTATATGGAAAAAGAAAAAGTACCAAATCTATCAACATAAACTTACAAAATAAAATGATAATATAGATCTATTTATGTACGAGAAACTTAAAATGACAAATGAACTTATTTTGCCGTGTAGTGTACGGTAGCCTTATGAAGACTTGCTAAAGTCCGATGTATTGCAGTTTTCTTGATGGTAGCGTTCTTATGAATTCAAAAGAAATTTTACTGTTATAAGTTACCAAATAATGTACCCTTAACTTGACAAACGTATATGGCCATGTTATATCATAAGTCAAATGTCGGCAAAGCAAAACTCACGATAAATGTTCTGCACGATAACATCTCGCCAACCAGTTACTGTTAGGCTTACAAAGACTTGCTAAAGTCCGATACATTACATGAAGTTTTCTTGATGTTAACGGCTAGCGTTCTTGTGAATTTAAAAGAAATCCGAGTGATATACGTAATGAAATAATGTACCTTTTACCAGGTATTTGGCAAAAGTATCTGGCCATGATTTATTAGTCAAAAGTCGTCAAAGCAACCCATGTTAGTTTTCTAAAAAGGAAACCAAAACATATCCGGAAATGGTAATATTTCTAATGTTATATTTTTCCGAAAATATTCTTCAATGTTAAGTGGATATTAAGATACGAAAATGTTTACTTATTATTTTTTTGTCTTTGAAAAGACATTGATGAAATTGATAATTTAGCAATTAATAAAGAATTATAAAAACATGATACTCAGATTCTGAACGGTTTCATTGGTGTTGAAATCGTTATTTCAAAAATAATTTAGAAATAAAATTTATTACAGTTATCACAGGATAATAAGTTATTCAACTTATTGTTCTTGAAAAACTTCAAATATCATAAAATAAATCCGGTATATCGTAAATATTTTTTTTATTAAACTACGAAATTCAACACTGCACACTTATGTAATAGTTTACTAAATTCTATATTAAAGATGCTCCACCGCCGACAAAGCATAAATGTTATTGATTATTTAACAATAATTGGTGTTCAATCGTGTATATATATGTTTAATTAACACAGAAAATAATATATTTTTTATCATTTTGCCTTTGGTGCATGTGCAATCAGTAATTCATTTCATATAGGATATACCGGTAGTGCCACAGAATTTTTTCGGGATGCAATTAATTATTTTTCATATTTTTAACTCGAAATAAAATTAGAAGCTCAAGCTTTTCAATGGTGGTAATGGTGTAAAGTAAGTAGTTTTTGTAACTGAAGAAAAATACTTAACCGCCTGATCCTCCTTTTGATAGTGAAAAAATACAATGTGTCGGCGGTGGAGCATCTTTAAATGAAAAACCAATTTCTTTATTCCTTTGTTTGAGTCCTTCATTCACAGCATCTATGAGTGGCCTTGGTACTTTGATTGTTTGTTCATCTAAAAATTGTAACCACCATTCATTATCATATAACCTACTGACACAAAGGGAGACGTTAGGAAGAACAAAGTTAAACCCTGCAAGTATATAAAGGCTTTAGAATTAACCAGCTGCCCCAATTGCATGATCATAAAAGGCAAATAAACTTAGGATCGTATCTTTTCTCTTCTTCCTTACTGACGTTGTTTTCCTAACGTCTCCCTTGACACCACCTAGAGATTCTGTATGTTCCTGTAGACCAGATAGTGACTCATTCTGTGATCCATTGGTTTAGAGATTCTGTATGTTCCTGTAGACCAGAGAGTGACCCATTCTGTGATCCATTGGTCAAGAGATTCTGTATGTCCCTGTATACCAGAGAGTGACCCATTCTGTGATCCATTGGTTCAGAGATTCTGTATGTCCCTGTAGACCAGAGAGTGACCCATTCTGTGATCCATTGGTTCAGAGATTCTGTATGTCCCTGTAGACCAGAGAGTGACCCATTCTGTAGACCAGAGAGTGACCCATTCTGTGATCCATTGGTTTAGAGATTCTGTATGTCCCTGTAGACCAGAGAGTGACCCATTCTGTGATCCATTGGTTCAGAGATTCTGTATGTCCCTGTAGACCAGAGAGTGACCCATTCTGTGATCCTTGGTTCAGAGATTCTGTATGTGTAGACCAGAGAGTACCATTCTGTGATCCATTGGTTTCAGAGATTCTGTATGTCCTGTAGACCAGAGAGTGACCCATTCTGTGACCATTGGTTCAGAGAGTTGTATGTCCCATGTAGACTGAGGTGAATCCATTTGGTTCAGAGATTCTGTATGTCCCTGTAGACCAGAGAGTGACCCATTCTGTGATCCATTGGTTTAGAGATTCTGTATGTCCCTGTAGACCAGAGAGTGACCCATTCTGTGATCCATTGGTTCAGAGATTCTGTATGTCCCTGTAGACCAGAGAGTGACCCATTCTGTGATCCATTGGTTCAGAGATTCTGTATGTCCCTGTAGACCAGAGAGTGACCCATTCTGTGATCCATTGGTTCAGAGATTCTGTATGTCCCTGTAGACCAGAGAGTGACCCATTCTGTGATCCATTGGTTCAGAGATTCTGTATGTTCCTGTAGACCAGAGAGTGACCCATTCTGTGATCCATTGGTTTAGAGATTCTGTATGTCCCTGTAGACCAGAGAGTGACCCATTCTGTGATCCATTGGTTTAGAGATTCTGTATGTCCCTGTAGACCAGAGAGTGACCCATTCTGTGATCCATTGGTTCAGAGATTCTGTATGTCCCTGTAGACCAGAGAGTGACCCATTCTGTGATCCATTGGTTTAGAGATTCTGTATGTCCCTGTAGACCAGAGAGTGACCCATTCTGTAGACCAGAGAGTGACCCATTCTGTGATCCATTGGTTCAGAGATTCTGTATGTCCCTGTAGACCAGAGAGTGACCCATTCTGTGATCCATTGGTTCAGAGATTCTGTATGTCCCTGTAGACCAGAGAGTGACCCATTCTGTGATCCATTGGTTTAGAGATTCTGTATGTCCCTGTAGACCAGAGAGTGACCCATTCTGTGATCCATTGTTCAGAGATTCTGTATGTCCCTGTAGACCAGAGAGTGACATTGTGATCCTGTAGAATCCATGACCCCCATGTGATTCAGAGATTCTGTATGTCCCTGTAGACCAGAGAGTGACCCATTCTTGTGATCCATTGGGTTTCAGAGATTCTCTATGTGACCCATTCTGTAGACCAGAGAGTGACCCATTCTGTGATCCATTGGTTTAGAGATTCTGTATGTCCCTGTAGACCAGAGAGTGACCCATTCTGTGATCCATTGGTTTAGAGATTCTGTATGTCCCTGTAGACCAGAGAGTGACCCATTCTGTGATCCATTGGTTCAGAGATTCTGTATGTCCCTGTAGACCAGAGAGTGACCCATTCTGTGATCCATTGGTTCAGAGATTCTGTATGTCCCTGTAGACCAGAGAGTGACCCATTCTGTAGACCAGAGAGTGACCCATTCTGTGATCCATTGGTTCAGAGATTCTGTATGTCCCTGTAGACCAGAGAGTGACCCATTCTGTGATCCATTGGTTCAGAGATTCTGTATGTCCCTGTAGACCAGAGAGTGACCCATTCTGTGATCCATTGGTTCAGAGATTCTGTATGTCCCTGTAGACCAGAGAGTGACCCATTCTGTGATCCCATTCTGTGATCCATTGGTTCAGAGATTCTGTATGTCCCTGTAGACCAGAGAGTGACCCATTCTGTGATCCATTGGTTCAGAGATTCTGTATGTCCCTGTAGACCAGAGAGTGACCCATTCTGTGATCCTGTAGACCAGAGAGTTGCCCATTCTGTGATCCATGGTTCAGAGATTCTGTATGTCCCTGTAGACCAGAGAGTGACCCATTCTGTGATCCATTGGTTCAGAGATTCTGTATGTCCCTGTAGACCAGAGAGTGACCCATTCTGTGATCCATTGGTTCAGAGATTCTGTATGTCCCTGTAGACCAGAGAGTGACCCATTCTGTGATCCATTGGTTCAGAGATTCTGTATGTCCCTGTAGACCAGAGAGTGACCCATTCTGTGATCCATTGGTTCAGAGATTCTGTATGTCCCTGTAGACCAGAGAGTGACCCATTCTGTGATCCAGAGAGTTTTAGTGATTTCTGTATGTCCCTGTAGACCAGAGAGTGACCCATTCTGTGATTCCATTGGTTGGTTCAGAGATTCTGTATGTCCCTGTAGACCAGAGAGTGACCCATTCTGTGATCATTGGTTCAGAGATTCTGTATGTCCCAATGTTCAGAGATTCAAAGAGAAGAGTGACCCATTCTGTGATCCATTGGTTCAGAGATTCTGTATGTCCCTGTAGACCAGAGAGTTGACCCATTCTGTGATCATGTGTTCTGTACCAGAGAGACGTGACCAATTCTGTGATCCATTGGTTCAAGAGAATTCTGTATGTCCCTGTGACCAGAGTGTGACCCATTCTGTTGTTTGGTTCAGAGATTCTGTATGTCCTTGTAGACCAGAGAGTGACCTCATTCTGTGATCCATTGGTTCAGAGATTCTGTATGTCCCTGTAGACCAGAGAGTGGACCCATTCTGTGATCCATTGGTTCAGAGATTCTGTATGTCCCTCCCTGTAGACCAGAGAGTTGGACCCATTCTGTGATCCATTGGTTCCATTGTAGACCAGATTCTGTATGTCCCTGTAGACCAGAGAGTGACCCATTCTTGTGATCCATTGGCTTCAGAGCTTCTGTATGTCCCTGTAGACCAAGAGAGTGACCCAGAGAGTTCTGTGATCCATTGGTTCAGAGGTATAGATTCTGTATGTCCCTGTAGACCAGAGAGTGACCCATTCTGTGATCCATTGGTTCAGAGATTCTGTATGTCCTGTAGACCAGAGTGTGACCCATTCTGTAGACCAGAGAGTGTTCTGTGATCCATTGGTTAGACCATTCGAGTTGTCCCCAGGTTTAGAGATTATGTATGTCCCTGTAGACCAGGAGAGTGACCCATTCTGTGATCCATTGGTTTAGAGAGATTCAAGAGTGTATGTCCAATTGGTTCTGTAGACCAGAGAGTGACCCATTCTATTGGTTCAGATCCTGTATGTCCCTGTAGACCAGAGAGTGACCCATTCTGTAGACCAGAGAGTGACCCATTCTGTGATCCATTGGTTTAGAGATTCTGTATGTCCCTGTAGACCAGAGAGTGACCCATTCTGTGATCCATTGGTTCAGAGATTCTGTATGTCCCTGTAGACCTGAGAGTGACCCATTCTGTGATCCATTGGTTCAGAGATTCTGTATGTCCCTGTAGACCAGAGAGTGACCCCATTCTGTGATCCATTGGTTTAGAGATTCTGTATGTCCCTGTAGACCAGAGAGTGACCCATTCTGTAGACCAGAGAGTGACCCATTCTGTGATCCATTGGTTCAGAGATTCTGTATGTCCCTGTAGACCAGAGAGTGACCCATTCTGTGATCCATTGGTTTAGAGATTCTGTATGTCCCTGTAGACCAGAGAGTGACCCATTCTGTGATCCATTGGTTCAGAGATTCTGTATGTCCCTGTAGACCAGAGAGTGACCCATTCTGTGATCCATTGGTTCAGAGATTCTGTATGTCCCTGTAGACCAGAGAGTGACCCATTCTGTGATCCATTGGTTCAGAGATTCTGTATGTCCCTGTAGACCAGAGAGTGACCCATTCTGTGATCCATTGGTTCAGAGATTCTGTATGTCCCTGTAGACCAGAGAGTGACCCATTCTGTAGACCAGAGAGTGACCCATTCTGTGATCCATTGGTTCAGAGATTCTGTATGTCCCTGTAGACCAGAGAGTGGACACCTGTTATCTGTAGACCAGAGAGTGACCCATTCTGTGATCCATTGGTTCAGAGATTCTGTATGTCCCTGTAGACCAGAGAGTGACCCCATTCTGTGATCCATTGGTTCAGTGATTCTGTATGTCCCTGTAGACCAGAGAGGTGACCCATTCTGTGATCCATTGGTTCAGAGATTCTGTATGTCCCTGTAGACCAGAGAGTGACCCATTCTGTGATCCATTGGTTTAGAGATTCTGTATGTCCCTGTAGACCAGAGAGTGACCCATTCTGTGATCCATTGGTTCAGAGATTCTGTATGTCCCTGTAGACCAGAGAGTGACCCATTCTGTTCATTCTCTGATCCATTGGTCAGAGATTCTGTATGTCCCCTGTAGACCAGAGAGTGACCCATTCTGTGATCCATTGGTTCAGAGATTCTGTATGTCCCTGTAGACCAGAGAGTGACCCATTCTGTGATCCATTGGTTCAGAGGATTCTGTATGTCCCTGTAGACCAGAGAGTGACCCATTCTGTGATCCTAGACCTGTAGTAGTGTGACTCATTGGGTTTCCAGAGATTCTGTATTGTCCCTGGTAGACCAGAGAGTGACCCATTCTGTAGACCATTTGGTTCAGAGATTCTGTATGTCCCTGTAGACCAGAGATTGACCCATTCTGTGATCCATTGGTTTAGAGATTCTGTATGTCCCTGTAGACCTGTAGAGAGAGATGACCCATTCTGTGATCCATTGGTATCCATAGAGATTCTGTATGTCCCTGTAGACCAGAGAGTGACCCATTCTGTGATCCATTGGTTCAGAGATTCCTGTATGTCCCTGTAGACCAGAGAGTGACCCATTCTGTGATCCATTGTGATCAGAGATTCTGTATGTCACTGTAGACCAGAGAGTTGGCCCATTTCTGTGATCCATGTAGACCTGATTCGTGAGACATTCTTGTGAGCCTGTAGACCAGAGAGTGACCCATTCTGTGATCCTGTAGACCAGAGAGTGACCCATTCTGTAGTAGACCAGAGAGTGACCCATTCTGTGATCCATTGGTTTAGAGATTCTGTATGTCCCTGTAGACCAGAGAGTGACCCATTCTGTGATCCATTGGTTCAGAGATTCTGTATGTCCCTGTAGACCAGAGAGTTGACCCATTCTGTGATCCATTGGTTTAGAGATTCTGTATGTTCCTGTAGACCAGAGAGTGACCCATTCTGTGATCCATTGGTTCCTGTAGAGATTTCTGTATGTCCCTGTAGACCAGAGAGTGACCCATTCTGTGATCCATTGGTTCAGAGATTCTGTATGTCCCTGTAGACCAGAGAGTGACCCATTCTGTGATCCATTGGTTCAGAGATTCTGTATGTCCCTGTAGAACCAGAGAGAGTGAGAGGACCCATTCTGTGATCCATTGGTTTCAGAGATTCTGTATGTCCCTGTAGACCAGAGAGTGACCCATTCTGTGATCCATTGGTTCAGAGATTCTGTATGTCCCTGTAGACCAGAGAGTGACCCATTCTGTGATCCATTGGTTTAGAGATTCTGTATGTCCCTGTAGACCAGAGTTGTGGTAGTGACCCATTCTGTGATCCATTGGTTCAGGATTCTGTATGTCCCCCTGTAGACCAGAGAGTGACCCATTCTGTGATCCATTGGTTCAGAGATTCTGTATGTCCCTGTAGACCAGAGAGTGACCCATTCTGTGATCCATTGGTTCAGAGATTCTGTATGTCTGCCCCTGTAGACCAGAGAGTGACCCATTCTGTGATCCATTGGTTTTACCATTCTGTATGATTGCCCCTGTAGACCAGAGAGTGACCCATTCTGTGATCCATTGGTTCAGAGATTCTGTATGTCCCTGTAGACCAGAGAGTGACCCATTCTGTAGACCAGAGAGTGACCCATTCTGTGATCCATTGGTTTAGAGATTCTGTATGTCCCTGTAGACCAGAGAGTGACCCATTCTGTGATCCATGGTTAGAGATTCTGTATGTCCATGTAGACCAGAGAGTGACCCATTCTGTGATCCATTGGTTCAAGATTCTGTATGTCCATGTAGACCAGAGAGTGACCCATTCTGTGATCCATTGTGCCTAACATCTGCCTGAGTACTTTTCCTTATACTTAAATACTAAGTAGGGGTTTAATGTAAATGAAAAAATCTTTTTTATGATTGTTAAAATTCTTTATAGAAAGTTTTGTAGTATATACATCTATACAAGAGTTTGATCATTTAAATATACTGGTATTATGTCTCAATGTTAAATTTAGGTCAAAGTGCTTGTGTAAATGTTATACCATATTCTGAGAGAAAATTAATGTTTATTTTAACAAAGCTATACCTACTGGTACAAACTTTTTACATGTATTTCCATTGTTACATTATCATACTGAAATAATTGTATTTTACATATTTGGAACTAGCACACTTAAGCCAACCTTAAACAAGCCAATTCAGTATTTATAATGTTATTTTAAGGTTATATTAAAATTGCACTTATATCTGATAATTTTGAATATGCTTGAATTGAAAATTAAAATTTAGAGAAATTTTTATGACTTCAGTATGTTCTTGAAATTCTACTTTTTGACCTGTTCATACCAATAAGGTAACATCCCTACTACTCTCTGTAGAAAGGATTTCCACAAGTTAAACAGGTTTTCATTGGAATTCAATATGTCTACATTAAAGTTGTGTGAATTAATGAGTACTGAATCCTAAGTATTTTATTTGAACTGAGGTTTATATATTTGTATAATGTAGTGTTTGCTTTTCTGATTAAGTAAAAGGTATAAGGGGCTATATGGTGCTCATATTTTTAAGGTCAAGGGTCATTATCATTGCTCATAGCCACTCACAAGGTAGCCAGGTAAAGCGTTTAATATAGAAAATGACCTGTATCAGAACTCTTAATATAATTACACTCAATGATCATTGGTTTGTTTTAATATGTACTAGAGAAGATGTTGGGAAATATGAGTAGAGTACCTGTGTAAATAAAGTCATTATTTCTTCTGAAACTGTAACCAGATTTTCTTGTTTTAATTAGAAGCTTAATTAATTGGCACAATATCTGTCATCTGGCTGTTATGAAGCCTCAGCAACTGTAACATGCCTGTACATGGTGAAATGAATGGTTATCAAGGTCACACAGTGCAATGATTTATGACCAACTGTTGTTAACTAAAAGTCTCAAGACTTAAGCAAGCTGGGATAAAGAGCATTCAAGTTTGTTTAAATTATTGACCTTGACTTTCATTCAAGGTCACAGGAGTCAGACAGGCTAAATATTCAAACCGTTTCTCCCCAGTATCTTAGAGGCTAAATATTCAAATAATTTCTCCCCAGTATGCAAGAGGTCCATACATCTGATATTGGGGCTGCAGCATGCTTATATTTTGTATTGTTTGTTTAAATGAATGACCTTGATGGTGGTCAGATAGGCCATTGTTTATCTCATTGTTCCTGAGCTGATTGACATTTCAACATTATTTTTACAGGTAGGCGTTCTAGATGTGGATATTTGTGGACCGTCTATTCCTCGGATCCTGGGAGTGGAAGGAGAACAGGTAGGCAACAGTTCAGACATCTCATCCGAGTAATCATTCATCATTCTTCGTCCATGTTACTAATTATTTACTCATGTTGGGTTCTGATGATGGTTCCCTTCGAGAAGAAACATGTCAACAACAGAATAAATAATCTGTTTACTGGAAGGAATTACTGTGTTGGACTCACTCTTTTTACTTGGATCCCTAGTGAGGCCTCTGTATACATTTTTAGCTCACTGCGCGAAGGGCAGGTGAGCTTATGCTATGGTGCAGTGTACATCGTCCGGCTGTCGTCCGGGTCCGTCCGGCCGTCCGGCGTCAACTTTTCCATTAAAACAACTTCTTCTCCAAAACTAGGAGACCTAGAGTCCTGAAATTTGACTTAAAGCCTGCTGGGATGAAGGGCTACAAAGTTTTTTCAAATGAATGACCTTGACCATCATTCAAGGTCACAGGGGTCAAATAGGTGAAAATCTTTAACAGACTTCTTCTATATAACCAAGAGGCCTAGAGACCTAAAATTGGGCCTGTGACATGCAGGGATGAAGCGCTACAAAGTTTGTTCAAATGAATGACCTTGACTTTCATTCAAGGTCTCAGGGGTCAAATAGGCTTAAATTTTCAAACAACTTCTTCTTGATAACCAAAAGACACAGGGACGTGATATTGGTACTGTGGCATGCTGGGTATCAAGGGCTACCAAGTTTGCTCAAATGAATGGCCTTGACCTTCATTCAAGGTCACAGGGGTCAAATAGGCTTAAATCTTTAAAAGACTTCTTCTTAAAAACCAAAAGGTATAGGGACGTGATATTGGTACTGTGGCATGCTGGGATCAAGGGCTACCAAGTTTGCTCTAATGAATGACCTTGACCTTCATTCAAGGTCATAGGGGTCAAATAGGCTAAAATCTTTTACGACCTCTTTTTAATAACCAAGAGGCAAAGGGGCCTCTAATGTGCTTAGAAATGATATAAATTCTTATTTACTCTGTTTGTAAAGTATGAACCATGAATGATTGCAGCTGAGCGATTCGGGCCCATTGGGCCCTTGTCTACATTAAACTTTCAATATATACAGACTTTTGTAAAGTTCATGTTCTCAAAGGTATTGAATAATTCAGTTTATATATTTCTTTTTCTCGAGTACACGTTGAAAATAGCTCAGAATGCACCAAGTTGTTTCAGTCTATTCTGATCTCTACGGGTATCGCCGATGATGATCATGTGATGCGAATTGGGAGGCTCCGGAAAGTGGTCTTAATAAGCAGGTGGTCGTTAAACACAGGCAGTCCCTAAGGCAGGTTTCACTGTGTGCATACATATTCACACACATGTTTTTACAGCAGTTAATTAGAGTGAAAATTGAATATAACTTGAATGTTACAGGTTCATCAGAGTGGATCGGGCTGGTCCCCTGTGGTACGTATCAGTCTGTACTTAGTGACCTGTGTCACATTACTTACTAAATATATAGTGACCTGTGTCACATTACTTACTAAATATATAATACTGTATGTACATGTAGATGGTATTATCACTAAATAAGGACTAGTATATAACACTATATACATGTAGATGGTATTATCACTAAATAAGGACTAGTATATAAACACTATATACATGTAGATGGTATTATCACTAAATAAGGACTAGTATATAACATTATATATATACATGTAGATGGTATTATCACTAAATAAGGACTAGTATATAACACTATATACATGTAGATGGTATTATCACTAAATAAGGACTAGTATATAACATTATATATATACATGTAGATGGTATTATCACTAAATAAGGACTAGTATATAACACTATATATACATGTAGATGGTATTATCACTAAATAAGGACTAGTATATAACATTATATATATACATGTAGATGGTATTATCACTAAAATAAGGACTAGTATATAACACTATATACATGTAGATGGTATTATCACTAAATAAGGACTAGTATATAACATTATATATATACATGTAGATGGTATTATCACTAAATAAGGACTAGTATATAACACTATATACATGTAGATGGTATAATCACTAAATAAGGACTAGTATATAACACTATGTACATGTAGATGGTATTATCACTAAATAAGGACTAGTATATAACACTATATACATGTAGATGGTATTATCACTAAATAAGGACTAGTATATAACACTATATACATGTAGATGGTATTATCACTAAATAAGGACTAGTATATAACATTATATATATACATGTAGATGGTATTATCACTAAATAAGGACTAGTATATAACACTATGTACATGTAGATGGTATTATCACTAAATAAGGACTAGTATATATACACTATATACATGTAGATGGTATTATCACTAAATAAGGACTAGTATATAACACTATATACATGTAGATGGTATTATCACTAAATAAGGACTAGTATATAACACTATATACATGTAGATGGTATTATCACTAAATAAGGACTAGTATATAACACTATATACATGTAGATGGTATTATCACTAAATAAGGACTAGTATATAACACTATATACATGTAGATGGTATTATCACTAAATAAGGACTAGTATATAACACTATATACATGTAGATGGTATTATCACTAAATAAGGACTAGTATATAACACTATATACATGTAGATGGTATTATCACTAAATAAGGACTAGTATATAACACTATATACATGTAGATGGTATTATCACTAAATAAGGACTAGTATATAACACTATATACATGTAGATGGTATTATCACTAAATAAGGTATTATCACTAATAAGTATATAACACTATATACATGTAGATGGACACAAATAAGGCTAGTATCAAACACTATTATAGATGGTATTATCACTAAATAAGGACTAACACTATATACATGTAGATGGTATTATCACTAAATAAGGATAGGTATTATCACTAAATAAGTAGTATATAACACTATATACATGTAGATGGTATTATCACTAAATAAGGACTAGTATATAACACTATACATGTAGATGGTATTATCACTAAATAAGGACTAGTATATAATAAACACTATATACATGTAGATGGTATTATCACTAAATAAGGACCTAGTATATTAACACTATATACATGTAGATGGGATTATCACTAAATAAGGACTAGATATATAACAATATATACATGTAGATGGTATTATCACTAAATAAGGACTAGTATATAACACTATATACATGTAGATGGTATTATCACTAAATAAGGACTAGTATATAACACTATATACATGTAGATGGTATTATCACTAAATATGGACTAGTATATAACACTATATACATGTAGATGGTATTATCACTAAATAAGGGACTAGTATATAACTATATATACATGTAGATGGTATTATCACTAAAATAAGGCTATAATATAACACTAGTAGATGGTATTATCACTAAATAAGGACTAGTTATATAACACTATATACATGTAGATGGTATTATCACTAAATAAGGACTAGTATATAACACTATATACATGTAGATGGTATTATCACTAAATAAGGATAGTATATAACACTATATACATGTAGATGGTATTATCACTAAATAAGGACTAGTATATAACACTATATACATGTAGATGGTATTATCACTAAATATGGACTAGTATATAACACTATATATATATAGATGGTATTTATCACGGTCAAATTTTTGTGATTTGGTCCTAAAAACGTGAAAACCATATTTCAACGGTTTTCAATTTATGTGTTCGAACTTTTAAGGGTACAACCTCTGTTACAATGATGCCTTTAGTATGACCTTTAACCCATGGCAATAACATCACCATGATAACACCATCACCATGGCAACACCATAACCATGACATATAACATCACCATGACAGCATCATCATCATGGCAACACCATAATCATGACAATAACATCACCATGACAACATCATCACCATGGCAACACCATCACCATAATAACAATTCCTAGGTAATTTTTGTAAACACCATGTAACATGTTATTTTGTGTAGTGGGAGGGGTTTCCTAGGTAATTAAAAAGTAATATGTAACTTTTGTGTAGTGGGAGGGTTTGTAGGTAATTGCCTAGGTAATAATAGTGGAAATTAGGTAATTAAAAAGTAATATGTACTTTTGTGTAGTGGGAGGGTTTCCTAGGTAATTAAAATGTAACATGTTACTTTTGTGTAGTGGGAGGGGTTTCCTAGGTTAGTAATATGTTATTTTGGAGGGGTTTCCTCAGGTAATTAAAATGTAATATGTACTTTTGTGTAGTGGGAGGGGTTTCCTAGGTAATTAAAATGTAATATGTACTTTTGTGTAGTGGGAGGGGTTTCCTAGGTTATTTAAATGTAATATGTACTTTTGTGTAGTGGGAGGGGTTTCCTAGGTTATTTAAATGTAATATGTACTTTTGTGTAGTGGGAGGGGTTTCCTAGGTTATTTAAATGTAATATGTACTTTTGTGTAGTGGGAGGGGTTTCCTAGGTTATTTAAATGTAATATGTACTTTTGTGTAGTGGGAGGGGTTTCCTAGATAATTTAAATGTAATATGTACTTTTGTGTAGTGGGGGGGTTTCCTAGGTAATTAAAATGTAATATGTACTTTTGTGTAGTGGGAGGGGTTTCCTAGGTAATTAAAATGTAATATGTACTTTTGTGTAGTGGGAGGGGTTTCCTAGGTAATAAAAATGTAATATGTACTTTTGTGTAGTGGGAGGGGTTTCCTAGGTAATAAAAATGTAATATGTACTTTTGTGTAGTGGGAGGGGTTTCCTAGGTAATTAAAATGTAACATGTTATTTTGTGTAGTGGGAGGGGTTTCCTAGGTAATTAAAATGTAACATGTTATTTTGTGTAGTGGGAGGGGTTTCCTAGGTAATTAAAATGTAACATGTTATTTTGTGTAGTGGGAGGGGTTTCCTAGGTAATTAAAATGTAATATGTTATTTTGTGTAGTGGGAGGGGTTTCCTAGGTAATAAAAATGTAATATGTTATTTTGTGTAGTGGGAGGGGTTTCCTAGGTAATTAAAATGTAATATGTTATTTTGTGTAGTGGGAGGGGTTTCCTAGGTAATTAAAAATGTAATATGTACTTTTGTGTAGTGGGAGGGGTTTCCTAGGTAATTAAAATGTAATATGTTATTTTGTGTAGTGGAAGGAGTTTCCTAGGTAATAAAAATGTAATATGTACTTTTGTGTTGTGGGAGGGGTTTCCTAGGTAATAAAAATGTAATATGTACTTTTGTGTAGTGGGAGGGGTTTCCTAGGTAATAAAAATGTAATATGTACTTTTGTGTAGTGGGAGGGGTTTCCTAGGTAATAAAAATGTAATATGTACTTTTGTGTAGTGGGAGGGGTTTCCTAGGTAATTAAAATGTAATATGTTATTTTGTGTAGTGGGAGGGGTTTCCTAGGTAATAAAAATGTAATATGTACTTTTGTGTAGTGGGAGGGGTTTCCTAGGTAATAAAAATGTAATATGTACTTTTGTGTAGTGGGAGGGGTTTCCTAGATGTAATAAAAATGTAATATGTACTTTTGTGTAGTGGAAGTGGTTTCCTAGGTAATGAAAATGTAATATGTACTTTTGTGTAGTGGGAGGGGTTTCCTAGGTAATAAAAATGTAATATGTACTTTTGTGTAGTGGAGGGGTTTCCTTGGTAATTTAAATATAACATGTACTTTTGTGTAGTTTGAGGGGTTTCGTAAGTAATTAAAATGTAATATGTTATTTTGTGTAGTCGAAGGGTTTCTATGTAATAAAAATGTAATGTATGTACTTTGTAATATGTACTTTTGTGTAGTGGGAGGGGTTTCCTAGGTAATAAAAATGTAATATGTACTTTTGTGTAGTGGGAGCGGTTTGCTAGGTAATAAAAATGTAATATGTACTTTTGTGTAGTGGGAGGGGTTTCCTAGATGATAAAAATGTAATATGTACTTTTGTTTAGTGGAAGTGGTTTCCTAGGTAATAAAAATGTAATATGTACTTTTGTGTAGTGGGAGCGGTTTGCTAGGTAATAAAAATGTAATATGTACTTTTGTGTAGTGGGAGGGGTTTCCTAGATGATAAAAATGTAATATGTACTTTTGTGTAGTGGAAGTGGTTTACTAGGTAATGAAAATGTAATATGTACTTTTGTGTTTAGTGGAAGTGGTTTACTAGGTAATTTAAATGTAATATGTACTTTTGTGCAGTCGGAGGGGTTTCCTATGTAATTAAAATGTAATATGTTATTTTGTGTAGTGGGAGGGGTTTCCCAGGCACTGAAATAAACAAAGGTCTAGTTCAATTGAAGCAAAATATTAAAACTCAACTGTTAATTTATGTACTAAACAATGTCTTTAAGAGAAGGTTGCAATGGTCTAGTAGTTATAGGTCATGGTGCCATCCACCTTCAGATAGTGAACTCAAAACCTAAGTTCTACAAAGTTGCCAGGTTCTGGCGGCGGATTAGTGTATTTGTTTCCTCTGTGTACTCCGACTTTCATCCATCTCCTAAATCTGGAACTTCATTAAAATCACCCTGACAGTTTATAAGACTTAAGACAAAATAAAGCCAATATCTTGATAAATAAAAAATAGAAAAATAGACTTGCATAAAAAAAAACCTTGAAGATGGTCCTCGTACACAATTTGATGACTGTTGTAACTAAGTTTATGGTCTGTGTTTAGTCAGTATCAAAGTGTTATGCCTTTAAACCAATAAACAGTCAGCGATCACGTCTGTATCTACCATACGATCACGTCTGTATCTACTGTACGTGATATCTACTGATTAATTTCCCTATGTGGTACCTGTGGTCTGAATAATTAATGTACGTAATACATTGGGGCGGGAAGGAATTTGTTAGGTTCATTAAAAGTCACTGTGGTCGTTGTCATGGAGCTCAAAACATGCCAGTCCAGGGCTGATTAGTCGGATATGTAACAAAAATGATGGGGTCTTTTAAACATTCATCTCAAAACTAGATAAGTATTTGTAAATGACAGAGTAGAATGATAGGGATGACACTATTAATCATTCTCTCTTTGTTTTGTTCATAACTCATAAAAGAAAACACATGACTACAGCCAATTATAACTTGTAAGTTCTAATTAAATACTATTGTTTTGTTGATGAGACATATTATCTGTATGTTCATTTCCTGTACTTAGAGAAAACCTGCATATCAGGTATTATTATAAATTATAAATTTCATCCAGATAAATGCAACATCATCAGTGTTACACCAACACGCAACAAAATACGTCACAACTACACACTCCACAATCACACACTCGAGCAAGTAAACTGAAGTAAATATTTAGGACTAACACTACAAAAAAAAACCTAAAATGGGACATGCACATAAATGATATCACCGCAAACGCAGACAGATCACTAGGGTTTTTAAAGCGCAACTTAAAAATTAATTCACCACATATAAAAGCACAGGCATACGTTTGTACAAAGCACTAGTCCGACCCAAACTGGAATACTGCTCTTCCATATGAGATCCCCACAACACACACCAAATTCCCTTCACACCCTTGCACCCCTACAGATCACCGTGACACAATTGTCATTTTTGACGGAGTCTCGTAAAACAAAGAAGAAGATGTTATTTCTATTTAGATATTTCCCTCGTGATATGTTATTTCTGTTTAAATATTTTCCTACAATTTGTGACTTCAATGTTGTTTTGAGTCAATGGGACCGTAACAAACAGTTATCGACTTGATTTTCGAGCAACAGATGATTTGTTGGACCCGAAGACAAACTGTTGACCTCAGCCTTCGGTTTCAGGCAAAAGTTTGTATTCGGGTCCAACAAATCATCTATTGCCCTAAATCCCAGTCAACAACTGTATATACTGCTGGTCATACAAACTGTTACATGTGTATGAATTATGCTTTTGACATGTTAAACTATTCAATAATTCTATGGATATCATGGGAGAGTGTTTTATTTCATAAAATAACAGGAATTAAAATCCCATTTTCTATTCTAAACATCGATTAGAAAAAGTAACCCAAAATTTAATGAACTGTCTAAGCATACAGTATGCTGACTGTAGATCATGATAAAACATGATCAGCAACAATGTGGAACTTCCCTCTAGATATGCTCACTCCTCTCCTCTCACATTTAACAAAAATAAGTCTCTCCCTCGACTCCCCCCCCCTTCTTCTTCCTCACTTTATAAAAGGGCAGTGAGTACACCTTACCTGGTGTGGGGATGCTTGTTTAATATCGTTAAGGCTAATTACCCCTGATTATGTTGGCCTACGTTAATGAGGCTGTGTACCTGTGTGGTTATATGTACAGGAGAAATGGTGCGTGGATATTGATAATGGATATCTCCCACATGTGCATGTAGTATTGATTCAGGGTGTGGAGACTGCACATGCTGCGTGAGTACTCTGTAAACGAGGTCAATATTTACACGATTACCTGCTCATTTAGGTATGATTGATAACAGAGATATGCTCCCTGTAGCTGAAGTTAGGTTGTCTGTAAAGAAATAAACTTTGTAGGATTGCATTTGGTACTTAGAATTCCAGGGGAGGGTGGCTAGTAATTACATAATTTGTGGTTGTTCTGAGGGGTGTTGGGTCTATGTACAAGGCACTGAAACGTTAGGGTGGTTTCACGGATTTTGAGAAGTACTAGATTAGGATGATAGCCAATGATATAAACGTGAATAGAAAAATTAATGAAAAGTAATCAACATAATTCTGATTCAAGATTTTTTCATTTTATGCTTATTGATAAATAATAAACTCATGTCTGGTAAGAAGTCCATGTCTGGTAATAAGCCCTTGTCTGGTAAGAAGTCCATGTCTGGTGATAAGCCCATGTCTGGTAATAAGCCCATGTCTGGTAAGAAGTCCATGTCTGGTGATAAGCCCATGTCTGGTAATAAGCCCATGTCTGGTAATGAGCCCATGTCTGGTAAGAAGTCCATGTCTGGTGATAAGCCCATGTCTGGTAATAAGCCCATGTCTGGTAATGAGCCCATGTCTGGTAATAAGTCCATATCTGGTAAGAAGTCCATTTCTGGTAATAAGCCTATGTCTGTAATAAGCCCACATATTATATTAATACCAATCATTTCTTGAAAAAAACCTTATTGTTAAAGTGTTAGAATGATATGAAACTAATTTCATGCATCAGTTAAGATTTCCTCCAAAGTACGAAACATCAGGAATTCTCTAGAACAATAATAGTAACATTTCGCTGGAGTGTAAAACAAAGCAGATAACATTTGGATCATTACATCTATTGTATTTCTAAACATCACATTCAGTTACCAGAACATTTCTATATCACCTTGTCAAGAGCCCAGTGTCCATTCTGATTACCATAAAAGTTTTAGTTTATGAACGAGTTTTCTCCAGACCCACCATTAACATCGCACCATTAGTATGAAGTCCTGGTATTGTTATTTTATCAATACCCTTTCATATTGATTGTAATTACTGTTTCATTCTGAAATCCCAAGGAATATCAGGTGTCCCTACATTGTTAGTGGTAAAGCTAATACAGATAGATGTGAATGGTGTAGATAATGAAGTATCTAAACTCTCAATGTATACCGTGGAAATTATAATTTGTTGATGGGTCTGGTTTGAATGAGACCTTGTTTGATTATGAATATTATAAAACATGGAACCCAGAAAATTCTGAATAATTGAAAGTTTTAATGTTTTAGCATTTAGCTTGATGACAATTCCAACAGCGGTCCTGTGTACTAGGCATTGTTTTGGACTAATGTGTTAGGTACATGGTTACATTGTGTACCATTGATTCCAGTGATCTTTTTTCCCCACTGTCTTGTTTTGGACTAATGTGTTAGGTACATGGTTACATTGTGTACCATTGAGTCCAGTAACGTTTTTTTCCCCATCTGTCTTGTTTGGACTGATGTGTTAGGTACATGGTTACATTGTGTACCATTGATTCCAGTAACGTTTTTTACCCTCATCTATCTTGCACTGTTGACGTTTTCTCTGATTATATTTACACTCCCTAAATCAGTCTTGGTGATTATCAGACCAATCCACAAAGCTTGACACTTTCACAGGGACTTCGTTTTTGTTATAATTTTCTGCATTTGTAGCAGCATAAATATAATACTATTAGTAACTGTTTAGTTAAAAGAAAAGTTATGTAAGACAATACATTTCTACATGAAGATGCATTAGTTTGGTTTGTCATGTAGATTTTAACTTTACTGTCATAAATGTGAATTTAGAACTTAAATAGGAAAAGTTTTAGATCCTGAATGGGGATAGATTTTATGTCAAACATAATATGTGCTAATTAGTATAGTTGAGGTCAATTTCAATAGAACAGGATATTTCTCAAAACCAAAAAACAGAAAAGTAAAAAGATGGATCATTTCAATTGTGTCAATTAAGTTGACCAATCATGAAACTAGATAGAGACGTAAGTTTGATATAAAATTGAATCGATACGACCATTGTTTGTTATATCCTGAAATGAAAAATGACGTCCCTCCCATACCAACCCAATAAATAGGTGGACAGACCGACATTATCAATTAATGTCTCGTGACAAAATGGGCCTGATAACAATTTCAATTGATTTACTGCGTTTAGGTCCAATCATAATTGTAGGGACATCAATTAATCAGTCAGACAGACTCTTGTCGGGATCAAAAACCACTAAGGGCTCCTCTAGTATCACAAGTGTCACTCTCACTGAATAGGAATAGTGGCTTACTGGTTAAGGTGTCCCACATTATACTACTAGCCCCCATCCTTTGGGTAGCAGTTAAAGTATTAAAGTATAATTAACAGCTTTAATAATAAACTTCTAGGTACAAAAGTGCAAACTGTTGAATCTTGTTAAAGATACCGCAAAGCAGTTAATTTTCATGGGGATGGTATTTTCGTGGGGATTGCATTTTCATGATTTTCATGATACATGGAACATTAATTTGGTGTGGTCACAAAAATTTAATCAACAAAAAAATAAGCGATAGTAAATTTATATGTACTTATATAGTCATATCGAAAAATTGAATTTGTTAGAATGTAATTTTCCTGTTTTTACTAAAGCCAAAGTCACAAAATTTTTACTGGAATTAACATGCCATTTTCGGTGTCAAGATACATAGTTGTAAGTTAAGCTGTGAAGGATGTTTGTGATTTGGTCATATTAAAACTCTAACATTATACAGTAGTGGTGACTTGTTTACATTAAATATAACCTCTATAAATGACTGTTACGAAGCGCGACAAGGATATTAGTCATACCTAACTATTTAATTACGTTGAAAAGTTTCCTCTTGGTCGAGACACACTACAATTCACTTTGATAATTGTTCCATTACATTACCTGTAATCAATTAATGGCATTACCTGTGGAAAAGGTACTCAATACAGGTATGTGATTGTTAATTAAAAGTTTAGGTAATGTTCTTATACTGTGGTTCAACAGTTAAAGGTAGAGGTTGATAAGATATACTGGAATTAATGATTTAAATGGAAAGGGTTGTGGGTATTGACAATGTGACCATTTTGTTTGATCCAGTAAATGGAAACTGTCACGAGGCACTACCATTAATACAGGTGAAATTAATCCGCTTTAGTCTTATGCCAGCAGAGAAAGTTCTACGAATTATTATGTAAAATATGTACAATTTTCATACCCCTGTTATGATAGAATTGTCCAGTTGGAGGCGACATACATTATGTTAGTTGATCCCATCCCCATTATGTCCTGTCCCATCTAAATCTCGCCCGTTAAATAATTCAGTCATGAATATTAAGATATTATCTGTATCTCCATAACAGAGGGTCTTCTTCTAATTCTGAGAAGAGGACAAAGTTTCTTAGGCTTTAATGGTAGTTAATGGTAAGGATGTATACTTGAGACAACATCTTGTTTGCTTAAAGATTTAGATTGCATCCTGTCTACTCCTTAGTATAAGAGTGGTTACACAATATGTGGTTATTTTATGTGTATCTGTTTTATAGTATGTGGATGACAACCTGTCTGTGATGTCCATTGGGTTCCTGCTAGGCAGTCCCGACGATGCAGTGATATGGCGTGGACCAAAGAAGAATGGTAGGTAGTACGTGTACAATGTCATAAAGAGTAATTTTATATGATTTGTCATGTTTTCACAAGAATCAATGACAAATTGATACATATTTGTATATATTTTTATTTTCATGTGAGCTTTTGATGCTTTAAAATTCACTAATACCCATTCTATAAAGAGAATGATATGTGACTACGTTTTTGTGACAGGCCTGATAAAACAGTTCCTAAGAGATGTGGACTGGGGTGAGATCGACTTCCTTGTTATAGATACCCCTCCTGGAACCTCCGACGAACATCTCTCTGTCGCCCAGTATCTAAAGGATTCACAGATAGATGGCGCGGTCATCATCACCACCCCACAGGTACATATGTATCCATGGTAACATAAGATATAGCTTTTCTGGAGTCTTGTTTCCTTAGCAACCGATTTGTTTTAGTTACAGAAACATATTTACCCATAGCAACAGTTCTCTGTGTCAACCTCTGAGTCCCAGGTACTCAATATGTATCCAGAACAACACTTGGAATTACTTCTTTACCCAATAGCAACATACATGTATTTCTCATTCTGTCACAGAATCCAATATAAATATGTATCCATAGCAACAGGTTTCTCTTTCAGTTACATTATCTCAGATACTCTTGTATCCTTGGCAACAGATCTTATACTTGTCATTCCCTTTAGGGACTAGAAACCATGTTATTTTCTCTCTGTATACATAACTTTGAGTATTTTAATAATGTCTTTACAAAAGCACAATACAAATTGTTTGGTATCTGTTCACTACATCTTTAATAACCTGGTGTCCATGGTAACCTGTTTTGTTTTGCCAACATACCACAGTAGTTATGGACATAAGCTCCTCCCATATATGGAGTTACCAGTTCTCTAGCCTTCGTTTGTCTTCTCTAACACAATGTAACTGTGGATTTACCTGTATTTTTTACCTGTTATCTGTATCGCTGACAGATTGACTTACCTTGTATGTATAGGAACGCTCAAGTGTTTTTACTTTCACTGTTATCTACTACAGAACACACTCCACCCCACAGTCTGTTAGAGAGACTTCACCACACCAAGTGTATATACTCACTACAGACTTCATAAACTCACAAGGCAGGCTTCATAAACTGCCATTAATCTTATAGGATTTGTTTCTGAAGATCTCTGTGTTAGAGAGTGGATAGTTCAGGTGTTGGTAGAGGGACCTCAGGATCATTAAACACTTTAACATACATTTTATAAGGTGATCTGAATTTAAGGGTCAGAAACACTGATAGCTCTTCTATTTCATGCATCTCTGTCCATTCCCATTCTAGTAGATACAGATCAGATAGTCCTGACAAAGTACTGTTATTTATCAATCAGAAATCCAAGATGGCCACCACTGCTGTCATCTCTATATAACTGTTTAAATTCTCTCATGTCAAGAAAGTCAGATGACCTTTATTAGGACAATTGACCTTTTATATCACAGAGAATATGACATACTCAGCCTTCTTGATAATTAAAATAGTTACTGACACACACACAGTATAAGTAATATAGACACACACACAGTATAAGTAATATAGACACACACACAGTATAAGTAATATAGACACACACACAGTATAAGTAATACTGACACACACACAGTATAAGTAATACTGACACACACACAGTATAAGTAATACTGACACACACACAGTATAAGTAATATAGACACACACACAGTATAAGTATAACACAGTATAGTAATATAGAAACACACACAGTATAAGTAATATAGAAACACACACAGTATAAGTAATATAGACACACACACAGTATAAGTAATACTGACACACACACAGTATAAGTAATACTGACACACACACAAGTATAAGTAATACTGACACACACACAGTATAAGTAATACTGACACACACACAGTATAAGTAATACTGACACACACACAGTATAAGTAATACTGACACACACACAGTATAAGTAATACTGACACACACACAGTATAAGTAATACTGACACACACACAGTATAAGTAATACTGACACACACACAGTATAAGTAATATAGACACACACACAGTATAAGTAATATAGACACACACACAGTATAAGTAATATACAACACACACAGTATAATAATATACTGACACACACACAGTATAAGTAATAATACGACACACACACAGTATAAGTAATATAGAAACACACACAGTATAAGTAATAACACACACAGTATAAGTAATATAGACACACACACAGTATAAGTAATATAGACACACACACAGTATAAGTAATATAGAAACACACACAGTATAAGTAATATAGACACACACACAGTATAAGTAATATAGACACACACACAGTATAAGTAATATAGACACACACACAGTATAAGTAATATAGACACACACACAGTATAAGTAATATAGACACACACACAGTATAAGTAATATAGACACACACACAGTATAAGTAATATAGACACACACACACAGTATAAGTAATATAGACACACACACAGTATAAGTAATATAGACACACACACAGTATAAGTAATATAGACACACACACAGTATAAGTAATATAGACACACACACAGTATAAGTAATACTGACACACACACAGTATAAGTAATATAGACACACACACAGTATAAGTAATATAGACACACACACAGTATAAGTAATATAGAACACACACAGTATAAGTAATATAGAACACACACAGTATAAGTAATATAGACACACACACAGTATAAGTAATATAGACACACACACAGTATAAGTAATATAGACACACACACAGTATAAGTAATATAGAACACACACAGTATAAGTAATATAGACACACACACAGTATAAGTAATATAGACACACACACAGTATAAGTAATATGACACACACACAGTATATAAAAGAACACACCAGTATAAGTAATATAGACACACACACACAGTATAATAATATAGAAACACACACAGTATAAGTAATATAGAACACACACACAGTATAAGTAATATAGACACACACACAGTATAAGTAATATAGACACACACACAGTATAAGTAATATATAGACACACACACAGTATAAGTAATATAGACAACACACACAGTATAAGTAATATAGACACACACACAGTATAAGTAATATAGACACACACACAGTATAAGTAATACTGACACACACACAGTATAAGTAATATAGACACACACACAGTATAAGTAATATAGACACACACACAGTATAAGTAATATAGACACACACACACAGTATAAGTAATATAGACACACACACAGTATAAGTAATATAGACACACACACAGTATAAGTAATATAGACACACACACAGTATAAGTAATACTGACACACACACAGTATAAGTAATATAGACACACACACACAGTATAAGTAATATAGAAACACACACAGTATAAGTAATATAGAAACACACACAGTATAAGTAATATAGACACACACACAGTATAAGTAATATAGACACACACACAGTATAAGTAATACTGACACACACACAGTATAAGTAATACTGACACACACACAGTATAAGTAATATAGACACACACACAGTATAAGTAATATAGACACACACACAGTATAAGTAATACTGACACACACACAGTATAAGTAATACTGACACACACACAGTATAAGTAATATAGACACACACACAGTATAAGTAATATAGACACACACACAGTATAAGTAATATAGAAACACACACAGTATAAGTAATACTGACACACACACAGTATAAGTAATATAGAAACACACACAGTATAAGTAACACTGACACACACACAGTATAAGTAATATAGACACACACACAGTATAAGTAATATAGACACACACACAGTATAAGTAATACTGACACACACACAGTATAAGTAATACTGACACACACACAGTATAAGTAATATAGACACACACACAGTATAAGTAATATAGAAACACACACAGTATAAGTAATATAGAAACACACACAGTATAAGTAATATAGACACACACACAGTATAAGTAATATAGAAACACACACAGTATAAGTAATATAGACACACACACAGTATAAGTAATATAGACACACACACAGTATAAGTAATATAGACACACACACACAGTATAAGTAATATAGACACACACACAGTATAAGTAATACTGACACACACACAGTATAAGTAATACTGACACACACACAGTATAAGTAATACTGACACACACACAGTATAAGTAATACTGACACACACACAGTATAAGTAATACTGACACACACACACAGTATAAGTAATATAGACACACACACAGTATAAGTAATACTGACACACACACAGTATAAGTAATACTGACACACACACAGTATAAGTAATATAGACACACACACAGTATAAGTAATATAGACACACACACAGTATAAGTAATATAGACACACACACAGTATAAGTAATATAGACACACACACAGTATAAGTAATATAGACACACACACACAGTATAAGTAATACTGACACACACACAGTATAAGTAATATAGACACACACACAGTATAAGTAATATAGACACACACACAGTATAAGTAATATAGAAACACACACAGTATAAGTAATATAGACACACACACAGTATAAGTAATATAGAAACACACACAGTATAAGTAATATAGACACACACACAGTATAAGTAATATAGACACACACACAGTATAAGTAATATAGACACACACACAGTATAAGTAATACTGACACACACACAGTATAAGTAATACTGACACACACACAGTATAAGTAATATAGACACACACACAGTATAAGTAATATAGAAACACACACAGTATAAGTAATATAGAAACACACACAGTATAAGTAATATAGACACACACACAGTATAAGTAATATAGAAACACACACAGTATAAGTAATATAGACACACACACAGTATAAGTAATATAGACACACACACAGTATAAGTAATATAGACACACACACAGTATAAGTAATACTGACACACACACAGTATAAGTAATACTGACACACACACAGTATAAGTAATATAGACACACACACAGTATAAGTAATATAGACACACACACAGTATAAGTAATATAGACACCCACAGTATAGTAATACTGACACACACACAGTATAAGTAATACTGACACACACACAGTATAAGTAATACTGACACACACACAGTATAAGTAATACTGACACACACACAGTATAAGTAATATAGACACACACACAGTATAAGTAATATAGACACACACACAGTATAAGTAATACTGACACACACACAGTATAAGTAATACTGACACACACACAGTATAAGTAATACTGACACACACACAGTATAAGTAATACTGACACACACACAGTATAAGTAATACTGACACACACACAGTATAAGTAATATAGAAACACACACAGTATAAGTAATACTGACACACACACAGTATAAGTAATACTGACACACACACAGTATAAGAATTATAGAAACACACACAGTATAAGTAATATAGAAACACACACAGTATAAGTAATATAGAAACACACACAGTATAAGTAATACTGACACACACACACAGTATAAGTAATACTGACACACACACACAGTATAAGTAATACTGACACACACACAGTATAAGTAATACTGACACACACACAGTATAAGTAATACTGACACACACACAGTATAAGTAATACTGACACACACACAGTATAAGTAATATAGAAACACACACAGTATAAGTAATATAGAAACACACACAGTATAAGTAATACTGACACACACACAGTATAAGTAATACTGACACACACACAGTATAAGTAATACTGACACACACACAGTATAAGTAATACTGACACACACACAGTATAAGTAATACTGACACACACACAGTATAAGTAATACTGACACACACACAGTATAAGTAATACTGACACACACACAGTATAAGTAATATAGAAACACACACAGTATAAGTAATATAGAAACACACACAGTATAAGTAATATAGAAACACACACAGTATAAGTAATATAGAAACACACACAGTATAAGTAATATAGAAACACACACAGTATAAGTAATACTGACACACACACAGTATAAGTAATACTGACACACACACAGTATAAGTAATACTGACACACACACAGTATAAGTAATATAGAAACACACACAGTATAAGTAATATAGAAACACACACAGTATAAGTAATATAGAAACACACACAGTATAAGTAATACTGACACACACACAGTATAAGTAATACTGACACACACACAGTATAAGTAATACTGACACACACACAGTATAAGTAATATAAAATGTAGTACTGGTAATCTTACTTATGGCTTGTTATAGAATACCATGCCAGTGGAGATCATACCAATAATATTTGACTGAGAATGTTCAAGGTTAGGGATGAACATGACATCTCATATGAAAGGAACACTAATTATCTATGACATCTCTGAAACATACCTTTTTTAGGGCGAGCAGAGTACGCTCGCCCTATTGTTTTCCTTGTCGTGTGTAGAGTCTGTGTACATCCGTTATGCCTAGTGCGCATGAAATACCGGAAGTGAGATCTACGTATTGAATAACTATATTCTGTTGGTCTTTGGCTTATGATTACATAAACATAAATTAAATATTAACTATTTTGCAACGATTTACATATGCAATTGTCAGTAATCAAGAATGTACCTGGATTAAACACTTATCACAAAAATACGTTTGGAACTGGAAGCGTATAATCATAAAAACGCTTGCATCTCTCTATATATTCAAGCACCTCGCCGATTTTGTACACCAATGTGCATTAAGGTTTAAATAGTCGATAAAGGATTATGGAACTGGAAGCGTATAAACATACAAACGCTTGTATCGCTCAAGAAATCCAAGCACCTCACCGATGATGTATTAAAAAGGTTCAAATAGTCGATAAATATAGACGCATTGTGAAGCGCATTATCATACGAGTGAAACAAAAAAAAAAGACAATATAAAATATCAGTCTGGGTGTCTGAGCTCTAGATCTAATGTACCCCAGAAAGGCGTTCAAGCGTGGCACAGGTGAGTCACCATGTGCACAGAGACTAGACAGTGTTCAAGCGGACGACTATTTTTAACAGCGAATCAAGTCTTGAGTCTATCGTATATAATAATAAACATGCTTCTATGTATCAAAGAACACACTTAACAAAGTTCAAAGGTATTTCACATTTAAAGTTCTGATGAAGTAAAGGAATGTATCTATTACAATACATAAGGGTGTAAACCATCTCCTTGCAATAGTCCCAGAGATAATGAGCGAAAGTGCTATGTACACGGGGACACCTATTGCCGAGGATTATTTCAATTAAGGTTAGGAAGTAGTTAGCGAGCACTTAATGTCTAACAGACATATTTCTAGTTTATCTAAGCATTGATGTATTGGAAATATGACTATTTTGTTATACATGACATTGACATGGCCTCGCATAATAATACTGTAGAACTAATACAGTGTAGCACGATCATCTTAATTTCTACCGATTAGAACATAGAAATTATAACACCAGTTTTGTATTTTGTCTGCTTATGCAGCTGATATGTTTAAAGACCAATTTTTCATATCATTTATTTATCTTTTGACAGGAAATGTCTTTGCTTGATGTGCGTAAGGAGGTGAACTTTTGTCGGAAGGTAGAGATGCCCATCATCGGAGTAGTAGAGAACATGAGTGGTTTTGTCTGTCCCAAGTGTAAAGTAAGTTATATGTATTAGATGTACTGTGGTATTTACTAGGGCTGGATCAATATATCGATATACCTATATATATATATATCGGTTAATTTTCAGAAGTGTACGGAATATCGATACGCAAACATGCTGTATATTGCTGTATCGTTTTAACAACTCAACCTACAGTTTTTAGCCCACCATCATCAGATCGCCCTGCCTCCGTGGTCCGTCGTCCGCCGTCCGGCGTCCGTCATCCTTCGTCCGTCCGTAAACAATGCTTGTTATCACTATTTCTTAAAAACTGCTGCAGGGATTTTGTTCAAACTTCACATGGAGGGTCCCCTTGGTCCATATTTGTGCCATACAGATTTTGAGGCTGATC
Source organism: Argopecten irradians (assembly GCF_041381155.1). Taxonomy (NCBI): domain Eukaryota; kingdom Metazoa; phylum Mollusca; class Bivalvia; order Pectinida; family Pectinidae; genus Argopecten; species Argopecten irradians. Next base: position 1,567,872 of record NC_091138.1, on the reverse strand, counting down.
GGAAAAACAAGATGGCCGCCAGGCAGCCATCTTTGATTTTGGCAGTTGAAGTTTGTTATCGATATTACTTGAGAACTACTGAAGGGATTTTGTTCAAACTTCACATGGAGGTTACCCTTGGTCCCTAGTTGTGCCATACAGATTTTGAGGCTGATCGGAAAAACAAGATGGCTGCCAGGCAGCCATCTTTGATTTTGGCAGTTGAAGTTTGTTATCGATATTTCTTGAGAACTACTGAAGGGATTTTGTTCAAACTTCACATGGAGGTTACCCTTGGTCCCTAGTTGTGCCATACAGATTTTTAGGCTGATCGGAAAAACAAGATGGCCGCCAGGCAGCCATCTTTGATTTTGGCAGTTGAAGTTTGTTATCGATATTTCTTGAGAACTACTGAAGGGATTTTGTTCAAACTTCACACGAAGGTTACCCTTGGTCCCTAGTTGTGCCATACAGATTTTGAGGCTGATCGGAAAAACAAGATGGCCGCCAGGTGGCCATCTTGGATTTTGATAGTTAAGGTTTGATATCCCCATTTCTCAAAAAGTGCTGAAGGGATCTTTCTCAAATTTAATATGTAGGTTCCCCTAGGGCCCTTGTTGTGCATATTGCATTTTTGGACCAATCGGTGAACAAGATGGCCGCCAGGCCGCCATCTTGGATTTCGATAGTTAAAGTTTGTTATGGCTATTTCTCAGATAGTACTGAAGGGATCTGTCTCAAATTTCATATGTAGGTTCCCCTAGGGACCTAGTTGTGCATATTGCATTTTGGGACCGATCGGTTAACAAGATGGCCGCCAGGCAGCCATCTTGGATTTTGTTATTCAAAGTTTGTTATCGCTATTTCTCAGAAAGTACTGAAGGGATCTGTCTCAAAATTCATATGTAGGTTCCCCTAGGGCCCTAGTTGTGCATATTGTGATTTGGGACCGATCGGTCAACAAAATTGCTGCCTGGCAGCCATCTTGGATTTTTATATTCAAAGTTTGTTATCACTATTTCTCAGAAAGTATTGAATTGATCTTTCTCAAATTTCACATGTAGGTTCCCCTAGGGCCCTAGTTGTGCATATTGTGATTTGGGACCGATTGATCAACAAGATGGCCACCAAGGAGTCATCTTGGATTTTGATAGTTGAAGTTTGTTACCGCTATTTCTCAAAAGGTACTGAAGCGATCTGTCTCAAATTTTATATGTAGTATGTTTGAAAAAGTTTAAAAAGTAGAGAAAAGATCCATTTTTCCTTTGTCAGATATAGATCATTCTTTGGTGGGCGCCAAGATCCCTCTGGGATCTCTTGTTTCTTATAGAAAGAGGAAATTCCAAACAAAACTTATTCTGAAACATCATTCAAGTTAGAGCATTTCAAAAAAAGGAAGTGTTTAAAGCATCTGTGTCACCTAGATGGATTAGAAATGTCTTTTCATAGCTCAGAACACGAATTGACTGAAATAAATCAACACAGATGGTGAACCAAATCAAATGTTTGGTAGCTTTTTGCCAGGTTATAGAATGTTTTATCAAAAGTGTCTTTTATCATCACAATATTCAAAACACAATGGTCAACTGAATTTGAAAAAAGAGGTCCAGTATATCGTCAATACGTATCGTTGTTGATTCAGTGTATTTTCAATACGTATCATATCGTTTTTGACCTGCCAATACCCATCCTCGATACTCCAGGGCTTCCGATCACTTACGATCTCTACACCCCTGGACTATCTCATAGTGAAATTGAAGGCAGCTCAGCGGAAAACATTTGACCAATCACAGGCTAGCAAATATTTCATATGAAGACTACAGAGAGAGCGACGCCTAACATCAAAGCCACAGAGTCAACCACAGTGTACCGTTATACGGCTCTTTTGATGTACATCAAATGACTAAGTTACCTGTTCTATTCTGTTGCCTCCAGTTTTACTATGAGATAGTCCAGGGGTGTAGAGATCGTAAGTGATCGGAACCCCTGGAATATCGAGGATGGCCAATACCCAGCCCTAATATTTACAAAATAAGTTTTCCCATAAACATTGACAACTTTTCAAACTTTGAACTTGAGATGAATTGTCCTGAATACAAATAAGTGTATTTACCAGTTAAACTTGAAAAAAATACCAGATGACATGTTTCAGATAGATTAGGTTATACAGAGGAGACAACTCTTGGTCATTTTTATATCAAAGAAATGATAAAAGACATGTGGCAGTTATAAACTTTTACAGTGTAAGGGAGATAACATTGGATTAAAACGTCTGTTTCAGAATGAATCTCAAATCTTCCCACCTACAACTGGAGGAGGAGAAAAGATGGCAGCAGATATGGACATTAGGTTTCTGGGTAAACTTCCTCTGGATCCCAGGATAGGTAAGCAGATATGGACATAAGGTTTCTGGGTAAACTTCCTCTGGATCCCAGGATAGGTAACTAGATATGGATGTAAGGTTTCTGGGTAAACTTCCTCTGGATCCCAGGATAGGTAACTAGATATGGATGTTAGGTTTCTGGGTAAACTTCCTCTGGATCCCAGGATAGGTAAACAGATATGGGCGTTAGGTTTCTGGGTAAACTTCCTCTGGGTACCAGGATAGTAAACAGATATGGGTACCAGGGTAGGTAAGTAAGTATATGGATGTAAGGTTTCTAAGTAAACTTCCTCTGGATCCCAGGATAGGTAACTAGATATGGATGTAAGGTTTCTGGGTAAACTTCCTCTGGATCCCAGGATAGGTTTCTAAGTAAACTTCCTCTGGATCCCAGGATAGGTAACTAGATATGGATGTTAGGTTTCTGGGTAAACTTCCTCTGGATCCCAGGATAGGTTTCTAAGTAAACTTCGTCTGGATCCCAGGATAGGTAAGTAGATGGTGCATTATACTAGGTATGTAGATGGTGCATTATACATATGTCTCCAGAAGTTTGAGTATGAAACATTTACACCTTAATTGTGTTTTTATGGGGACATAGTTATGTTAAGGTTACTTTAGGATGATTGGTTGATGATCTGTCTGGTTCAGAATAATCTGACCTTAACCACTAACTTTCACCTATGTTTAGCATTAACACATTGTCCCATATTACTGTTCGTATCATATCATGTAATCATGTTCATTTTGTGTGTCTTGATCAAGGGGCAGATCCCTCGAAAATTTGACATTTTTTTGTCCACACGGTTGGAATTACTTCTTTGTCCCACATAAGGATACAAAGGTAGACATATGGAAGGATAAAACCAAGTGACAGACTGAAATTAATTCTATTTCTAGGCAAGTGCTGTGATGAGGGGAAATCTTTCCTTACTGAAGTCCCAGATTCTCCTGCAACCGAGGCCTATGTGCAGATTATCAAAAGTAAGTTTAGATACATTTCATGGTTTTTCTTCGGCCCCAGAGGCCTACGTCCAGATTATCAAAATAAAGTTTGGATACAGTGAAACCTGTGTTAGCAACCACCTCTATAAAGACCACCTGCTTAATAAGAACACTATCTGAGGTCCCCAAATGGTCAATTTCAGTATCATACAACCTGTGTATAAAGACCACCTGCTTAATAAGAACACTATCTGAGGTCCCCAAATGGTCAATTTCAGTATCAAACAACCTGTGTATAAAGACCACCTGCTTAATAAGAACACTATCTGAGGTCCTCAAATGGTCAATTTCAGTATCAAACAACCTGTGTATAAAGACCACCTGCTTAATAAGAACACTATCTGAGGTCCTCAAATGGTCAATTTCAGTGTAATACAACCTGTGTATAAAGACCTGCTGCTTAATAAGAACACTATCTGAGGTCCTCAAATGGTCAATTTCAGTATCAAACAACCTGTGTATAAAGACCACCTGCTTAATAAGAACACTATCTGAGGTCCTCAAATGGTCAATTTCAGTATCAAACAACCTGTGTATAAAGACCACCTGCTTAATAAGAACACTATCTGAGGTCCCCAAATGGTCAATTTCAGTATCATACAATCTGTGTATAAAGACCACCTGCTTAATAAGAACACTATCTGAGGTCCCCAAATGGTCAATTTCAGTATCAAACAACCTGTGTATAAAGACCACCTGCTTAATAAGAACACTATCTGAGGTCCCCAAATGGTCAATTTCAGTATCAAACAACCTGTGTATAAAGACCACCTGCTTAATAAGAACACTATCTGAGGTCCTCAAATGGTCAATTTCAGTGTAATACAACCTGTGTATAAAGACCTGCTGCTTAATAAGAACACTATCTGAGGTCCTCAAATGGTCAATTTCAGTGTAATACAACCTGTGTATAAATACCACCTGGTTAATAAGAACACCATCGGAGGTCCCCAAATGGTCAATTTCAGTATCATACAACCTGTGTATAAAAACCACCTGCTTAATAAGAACACTATCTGAGGTCCCCAAATGGTCAATTTCAGTATCATACTACCTGTGTATAAAGACCACCTGCTTAATAAGAACACTATCTGAGGTCCCCAAATGGTCAATTTCAGTATCATACAACCTGTGTATAAAGACCACCTGCTTAATAAGAACACTATCTGAGGTCCTCAAATGGTCAATTTCAGTATCATACAATCTGTGTATAAAGACCACCTGCTTAATAAGAACACTATCTGAGGTCCCCAAATGGTCAATTTCAGTATCATACAACCTGTGTATAAGGCCACCTGGCTATAACGACCATTTTCCTTTTGTCTCTTGGGTGGTCTTTATAGAAAGGTTTGTCTGTAATTGATTTTATTCGGCCATGGAGGCCTATGTCCAGATCTTCAAGTTAAGAAAAATTTAAAAGGATGTTAGAATATTGATCAAAGTTTGATACTGGTTGAACAATTAAAAAGAACACACCATAAAAAGATAAAATATGTGGCAAAATCTCAAAACACATAGTTTCAGTAATTACTTGTTTTATCTGACCCTGTGTATTTATCTTTTTTCAGAAATTGTTGACCACTGTAACAAATATGCGGCTAGTAAAGAGGCGGACACAGGAGAACAAATGGAAACCAGTTAGTTAGGGAATCAAATTAGTTATTATTGGCATCAAGTATTCCAGTAAATATGAGATATGAAAAAATGAATCCTCTACATGAAAATGTTTTGTAAACAATAGGGATTTGGATGGTGTTGATCACCCTAAATATACAACAACTGGAAACTTATTGTAACTGAATTAGTGGAGCCATGGAAACATTATCTGGTGTATCAGCGATATCCTAGAACTGCCGTACAAATTGTTAGATTGATGTTCAGTCGGAACTTTGTTTATCAAATCTACAGCAGCTTTTGACAATGAAGTTTTTGTGTATTTAACAAAGTAAAACTGACTCATGTTTAGGTATTATATGTAATGTGTATGTCAGTTATGTCCCCACTTAATAAAAATAATATTGTATTTTTGTTTTGGGTCTTCAAGATGTGTTAGGTCTACAACATAAAGTATAACTGTATAACCTACATTTAATGTGCACTGTCATACGATTAGTGTGGCCTTTTTGGTCCAAAGTCAAATGAGCAATAGTTTTATTGGTGAATCAATCATGTATGGTAAAAATTAAAGTTCAGAAGGAAAACAAACCTAGATAGTAAATGGCTTGGAATCATAGCTATACACTTATTATCCTGAAGGATATGGTAGAGCATGACATTTGTTTTTTGTTCACACTGAGTGACCTTGTGAGAACATATCACCATATTAATATGTTACAAATCAGTGATTTTAATGTCTTCAGGAAAATCAAATGTTGTATACAATACTGATAGTGCTTTTTGTATTACACAAGTGCCAAAGGGATCTCAGCAGCTCAATACTGATAGTGCTTTTTGTATTACACAAGTGCCAAAGGGATCTCAGCAGCTCAGTAGAGATTTTTATTTCACTACCAATATGGTATTGTTTTTAACACAGAGGAACAATTAATTGTAAGTACTGGTATTTTTCTACCATGTTTTTATATTGCATTCTAGTCGGCAGAATGTCCAGGTTAATAGTCTAGTGTGTTGTGTTTTTTTGAAGATTGTAAAAATCAAAGATACTGGCTGTGGATTCACATTGTAATCCACATTTAAATGATTTTTCTTTGATGTCTATTTTCATTATTTATGTATTGTAGATGAATTGTGTCTAATAATGTGAGTGACTTCTAAACCTCAGTAAAACTGATTCAGCTGTTTTAATGAACATAACCAGTTTTAGTTAGAACAACCAGTAAATTGTATTATTCTGAAAAGAAACACTTGAGTACCAAGCAATTTTTTTATTTTTCTTAACAAATTAAAAATATTTTTAGATAAATTTAGAAGAAGTGGCTTACTTTAGGAATGAGAATTTCATGAGGATGTAATCAAAATTAAGGATGTTTTTGATTGATATATAAATGAAAGTATTGCTTGGAGGGACATTTTTGATAAGTCATGAGATAATGATTATTATTCCTGTGTATAACGGCATTAGTATATTATAAATTATAAAAATTACATTCATAGAGTGAAGAGTCTCACGTTTTGGAAGGTACAGTATTTATGTACACGTACTTTACATGACACTGTACTCATTTGTAATATACTTACAATGTCACAGTGCTTTAGTAGTAAAGGAGTTTACCCTTCTCTTCTAGATTGCAAGTTTGAGACTCATATGGAGAAATTTCTTGGATACTATGCGTAGGTTGATGATTTTTCTTTTTTTAGTTTTCCCTACCACCACATCTAGAAAATACCAAAATGACAGTAAAGATCCAAGGGAACTAACTCTTATTCAAAATGAAGCTTTATGATTCTATATATAATGTTTTCAGATTCTATGATCATTTTTATATTGATTAAACATGTTGGAAAGATAGATAGCAAAAATATCTATAGTATGTGTATTTTAGATTCCACATTGTGCCTTAAAGCTAAAAAAACCCACAACGCATGTTCACTTGTTAAGTTTTGCTTTGAATCTATATTGGAAAAAGGAAACAGAGGACTGTAGTTACTACAACAAATAGAGAAATTTTATGATATTTATGAAAAATGAAACATGGACCTATATTGTGTTCGAAAGTAATTTTTTTCAAGGGAGATAAGCTGATCTGAAACACTTTACTTGACAGAAAATCTACGACTTAAAACTCCATGTATAGATGTTTGTTTGACTCTAGAAATGGTTTGACAGTATGCTTTGTATGCTTTCTAATGCACTATTGATGTGAATCTGAGAACATCGTTAATAAAGTATGTGATTACAGTTTAGTTTATTTTTTTTTTTTTTCAGGTCATCTGACCCAAAGGGTCAGGATGACCTATTATCATCATGCACCGTCCATCGTCGTGCGCCGTTTGCCGTGTGCTGTGCGCCGTGCGCCGTGCGTAAACTTTTTCATTTAAACCTCTTCTTCTCAAATAACAAAAGGTTCAGAGTACTCATATTAGGCCTGCGACATACTGGGATGAAGGGCTACCTTGACCTTCATTCAAGGTCACAGGGGTAAAATAGACTAAAATCTTAAAATGACATCTCGTGAATAACTAAAAGGCCTAAGAGACCTGATATTGGGCATGTGACATGCTTGGGTGAAGGGCTACCAAGTTTGTTAAAAAAATGACCTTGACCTTCATTCAAGGTCACAGGGGTCAAAATGACTAAAATCTGTAAACAACTTCTTGTGGATAACCAAGAGACCTGATATTTGGCCTGTGACATGCTGGGATGAAGGGCTATAAAGTTTGTTAAAATGAATGACCTTGACCTTCATGCTTGTTTTTTAGGCAACCATCCATCATCAAATGCCGGCTGGCAGCTATCTTGGATTTTGTTAGTTACCGCTATTTCTCATAAATTACGAAAGGGATCTCTCTCAAATTCCATATGTAGGCACCCCTTGGGCCCTAGTTGTGCATAATTCCTTTTGGGACTGCTCGGTCAACAAGATGGCCAAACAACCGCCATCTTGGATATCATCGTTGAAATTTGTTGCCGCTATCTCTCAGAAAATACTGAAGTGATCTGTCTCAAATTTTATATGTAGTATGTTTGAAAAAGTTTGAAAAGCAGGGAAAAGATCCCTTTTTTCAATGTCAGATATTGATCATTCTTTGGTGTGCACCAAGATCCCTCTGGGATCTCTTGCTTATTTAGCCATTGTCAGATGGTGAACTTTTCAAATCTCCTTTTCTCCGTGGTCTGTCGTCATATATATATTCCCCTTGGGCCCTAGTTGTACAATATTAACATTCTTTATTTGCTTTGAATTTCTTATTATGTATGAAACTGTCGCTGGCATTGGTGTAAGTGTAGAACACATCTTGAAAAGGAAAGCTTTTTTGAACATATATCAACTTGTAGTACAATTGGCCAATGAATAACTTCAATTTCGATCTATATGGTCCTAAATTGAAGTTTCTACATGGAGAGCAATACTGGCTAAGTGATTTTGATGATTTTGATGTACAGCATTAAATGCTTTTCATCTGGTTCTTGTGTCTTTGAAGATGACCAACATTCTGAGACACAGCCTTTACCTCTGGGTTGTCAATGTGTCTTTGAAGATGACCAACATTCGGAGACACAGCCTTTACCTCTGGGTTGTCAATGTGTCTTTGAAGATGACCAACATTCGGAGACACAGCCTTTACCTCTGGGTTGTCAATGTGTCTTTGAAGATGACTGTTATACATGATAACCTCTGCTATAAGTATATAAAGTGTTAGTAATGTTACAGTGGTGAATGGGACAATGTCCATTGTTTCATATTCCTATCCACCAATCACACTAATACTACAGACTCCAATACAGGCAAATGGAGAAAGCCTCAAAACAAGAAAAGAAATTTAGGAGGATGAGATGCCATCAAAATGTTAATGTTGAAGTATTCTTGTATTTTGTTACCCAAATAAAACCTTTCATTTCAGTGTGGTGTTGACACCGTGTTACTTATTGTGTGTGGACTAAGTTGATATAAAGGTCCCCTGAAAACTGTATGTTTAATATTAATGGTGTTGGAGTGATTTACAGGAATCCGTCCATTTTGAAGTTAATCTATACTCAATAAAGTGTCAATAAAAACTCACTGAATTCTATGTGAAAGGAATACAGATGAGAGTAGTCCTACATACACACCCTGGCCCTGTAGAGTATGTTCTATATTTAGCCGTATTAAGTTCTGTGGGTACTTTGCACATGTATTTATGTTTGTATTGTATCGCTGTGTAAATGGTCTGACGGACCCTACAGCCGACTGCATACACTACACAGTGGACAGTGTTGACAGTCCGGGATAATGTAAGTAATTTTTATAAGACGTAGCTACTTATTACATGTTTTATATGCAGGGTTGTAATTTAAATAGAACTTTTAGTATGGAGCTTAGACAGACAGGACATGTGCACACAGGCGTGCTTGATTTGTCATGTAATGTAGTTATGTCATAGTCGTGATTTCTGCCTCTTCAGTGTCAAATGGCCATTAATATCCATCATGTGTGAAATAGGAATCCACTTACAAGTTATAGTACTTTTTAATATATACAGGCAATGATCTGATATTATTAAATGTTACATAAGCCTTTTAGGGTCATAAGCTCTATCAATGGACATTACAAACAAAATACATATGTAGTATTACCTTTAACAAATTTTCTTCCTCCCAGGTTGTCCGCTAAGATGACTGGATTCCTGGTTTTAGTGATGACATCACTTCTGACAGCACATGCCACTGACCAATTCTCACCAATAGTGGTCACTCCGTCCGGACCAATTAAGGGTGTAGTCGTCCCAGCCCTGGGTCAGGATGTCCTACAGTTCCGGAACATTCCGTATGCCAAACCCCCTGTAGGTGAGCTCAGGTTCCGAAAACCAGTACCAGTAGAGCCGTGGACAGAGACTTTGGACGGGAGAAAGTTTGGTCCTTCCTGTATGCAGTATAAAGATCTACTAGAGGACGTGTGGGATGGACTGGAGAACAAAGAACTGTCTGAGGACTGTCTACAGCTGAACGTGTATGTGCCGCGGGCCGTGTCAACATCCGACAAAAAAGCTGTGATGGTAGCGATCCATGGCGGATCTTATTTGATTGGACAAGCCGCCGCCGATGATCCTTCCTTTCTAGCTCTCAAAGACGTGATTGTAGTCAGCATAAACTATCGTCTGGGTATCTTTGGATTCCTTAGCACCGGAGATGACGTAATCAAGGGGAATTTCGCTATCTGGGACATGATAGAATCCCTAAAATGGGTCAACCGGAACATCGCCGCTTTCGGTGGTGATCCGGACAGAGTGACCGTATTCGGAGAGTCCGCTGGAGGTTTTGCAACTTCTACACTCGCCGTTATTCCTAGCAACAAAGGTCTCTTCCACCGCATTATTGCTCAAAGTGGATCAGTGACCAGCGTCATGGCGTTTTCTAGAGACCCATTGAGAGTGACAAAAGCGATGGCACAACAACTTGGGTGTATCCCTGACCTCGAAGCTGCCATTGATAATACTGTGTTGACAGAATGTTTCCAAAAGAAATCACCCGAAGAACTTCTAGAGGTTTCCATGGACCCGACAATGAATGTAGAGTATTTAGGATATTTCGCTTTACGATCTATACTCTGGCCAGTTGTGGACGGCGAGTTGTTTGTTGAGGAGTCAGTGGTCAGCCTTAGAGATCCTAACTCGGCCGTGTCAGCCTTCTACAGGTCCCTGGATGTGATAGCAGGATCCACCAGTAATGAGGGGTCGCTAACCATGTACATGTTCCATGAGCACCAGGAGAAGATGAACTTTGACCTACAGCAGGGCATCCCGACGTCTGTGCTGTGTGAGGTCCTTGGACCAGCAGTAGCGAGGGATATGTATGGGGATGAGTCGTTGTCTGATGACATCTGTAGAGAATACACCTCGAACGATCAACTACAACAAAGTAAGAACATCAACTATCTGTACGAGGATTCGTGCTTTGTGGCTCCAGCGTTACAGCTTGTGGAATTCCATTCCCAGGGTAGGACATCGTCTAACACCTACCACTACGTGTACAGCCAGGAACTTAGTTTTACCTACATGTTCCCACTACCGGCTTGGATGGAGGGATTGGGAGCTGGACATGCAATGGAACTGCCTTATCTTTTTGGCCCAGCTAGTCAAACGGATGAGTCTTTAGCTACAGAAGAGGGCAGAGCATTCACAGATGTGTTAGTATCGTACTGGACTAACTTCGCAAAAACGGGGTAAGTGTTGACCTTTTAACTCTGATGGAAGTCAAGTAACAGTAAATTGTGTAAAATGATATAGTATTGGGTGTAGTAAATGTACTATGTGAAAATGTTATATCATTTGATAGATAATAATTAATTAGTATAAGAAGTAAACGTATGAATCATGTTTTAAATCAATGAACTGATCACAATGACTCGCCTTCAGAAGCTTTCATAACTAACATTAGGGATCAATACTGATTACGAAATGTTTGAATTTCATCTTAAATGTTATTTGTAAATTTGTTTCTCAGTAACCCTAATGGTGGAAACCTGGTGCCGTGGAAACAATTCAACACCGAGTCCAGAGATTACCTGGAGCTCAAGTTCCAGCCAGTGCAGGGCCAGAACCTATACGAGAGGAGGATGAACTTCTTGTTACGTGACCTTCCAAATAGGCAGCAACGCAATACGAAAACTGAACTTTGATTCGAGCCAAGAAAGTAAAAAATCTTTACTTTGATATCAACCAACAGTACGGAAATTGAGCTTTAAAAAAATACTGTAGGAAAGCTTAACTTTTATGTCAACCACGATAATAAAATTATGTGAAACTTCAGCTTTAATATCATCCAAGACTATATAGAAAAGCTTACAAGGGTTGTGATTTAATCCTTACCAAGAAAGTCAATCTATCCAAGTACATAGCAAAATTATAATCCAAATTAAAAGCTTATAAAACATAAAGGAAGATAGTCTTTTGGTATTAGAAAATAAGTAAAACAAAAACCATTCATCCCGGAAGACCAGAGTAATTCGTTTAATCGGATGGTGACCACTGAAACACTTTATCGCTAATAAAGGAAATGGAGCATTTCCCAATGGTACTTCAGAAGAGTCTTTTCAAGGATTTGTGCCGTCAATTTTTTTAGCTCACCTGGCCCCAAGGGCCGGTGAGCTTATGTCATGGCGCGGCGTCCGTCGTCCGTCCGTCTGTCCGTCAACATTTCCTTTTAGTTCTGCATGGATTGTGACCAAATTTGGCCACAAACATCCTTGGGGAAAGGGGAATTGAGTTTGTATAAATTTTGGGTCTGACCCCGCAACCCCTCCCCCCCCCGGGGGGGGAGGGGGCAGGAGGGGCAGGGCCCAATAGTGGAATTTGAGGTAAATATAGAGTTCTGCATCGATTGTGACCATATTTGTATAAAATTTGGATCTGACCCCATGGGGCAGGAGGGGTGGGGCCCAATAGAGGAATTAGAGGTAAATATTCAAATTCCTTCAGAAAAGAAACAATGAGCCTGTATCCAGAACATTACTTAGCGTTATAAACCAGGTGAGCGATACAGGCCCTCTGGGCCTCTTGTTTTGATAATAGATGTCTACGTCAGGATATTGCTTTAGATGAATGAAAAATCAAGTCCAACCCAACAAATCTCCTAGCATTTAGCCCAATCGGTTGGTTTTGGTCGTGATTATATATAGTCGCATAAACTTAGTATGGGGGATTTTAACTATAAGAATATTAACTGGGCAAACTGCACAACAGAACACCAAAACAAGGCGGAAGCGAAATTCATGGAAACCATAAGAGATACGTTCCTTCTACAACATATGCAAGTCCCAACGAGGATAAGATTTAGTCAAGAACCCAGCCTGTTGGACCTGATACTTTCAAACGAGGAAAATATGGTAACCAGCGAATTGTTGGAAACTGGAACTCTTTACCTGAGAGTGTAATACAGTCACCTAATCTGAAAACTTTTGAAAAACGTTTGGACAAAGGACTTAAGTATAGTTTGGGCCATTTTTTGCCCCCAAATCTGTGAAATTGTCAAAACTGTTATTGAGTATCTAAATTGGTGGATTTGACATATTTAGTACATCCCTAATTTAATTGCAACTACAGTTTTCTCATTTAGCAGTTTTAGTTGTCATGGTAACCACTCGAAATATGCATAAAGTGTGAAAATGTGGAAATTTTGATAATTTTTGGAATTTTTTGCTACATTTTTGGCGAGGTAATCACCTCGCCTTTGTGATCGTGGTTGCAAAATTATCTTTCGGTCAGTTTCCTCAATATGATTGGCTAAGAACTTGCTCGCAGATACTAGCGCTCCTAACGGCAGTGTATTCAACAACTTTGATTTTACCGGGAATTTTAAATAGCAAATTTTGAATATGAAAGTTACTGAAATAAGCGTATCTGTAATGTTGAAATAGGAATAGTAGATTACTGCTTTCATATCCTTACATATACATTATCCAAATGATCTTAGGTTGGAAAATTTTCTCTTGAATTGTTTACTATGTATCTAGACTTTTCGTCCCGAAAATGTTGTTTACAATGAATGAAGACGTTTCGTCCCGAAAATGCTTCGCTTCGCCCCACGCGAATCATATTAGTTAGGGAGCAAATAAGTTTCATGACGAAATAGAGATTTGTTTATCACGGCTGCGTTATGCCACATGTACGTGTAAATCCACAATGGAAGAAAGACAACTCTAACAAAATATAGGATAAACTTTGTCTACTGATCAAATAGCGCGTGACAGACGACGAACATTTTCTAAATGTACAATGTGGCGTAATCTTCCAACTTACGGCAGTTAATAAGGTATGAATATTTACTACATCCATAATTATCGATAATTTTATAAGCACATGTATACATTATCAGATTTTATATTATATGTACATATTAAAGCACGTTTAGAGGTTGCCACTAAACCATACTTTAAAAAAACATTTTAGCCTCTTTCATCACATGTAGGCCTTCAGGAGCTTGACGTTCTGATAATATATATAGCGTATTCAGTAAACTACGTAATTAACAAAGTAAATTTTTGGTCCGAATGACAAAAATCATACATAAAATATTCGTATAACTCGAAGTAAGATTTTTTTGGACTACTACATTTGTAGATCGATGAAAATACTGATTTCTTTTTCATAACTCTACCATAGAACGGCACTGAAAAAGCTGTTTCAATCTACTACAAACATGGAGAAAACTGTTAAATGTTTAGAAATTATCCTGAGTTGTATTTTATCAACAATCGTCAGAGATTAGCAATTAAAACTTACATAAACATATACCCGACTCTCACTTGCGTTGTACATGTGTGATCACTCGAGCGGGACTATTCTCTACCACCTGGCACAGTCTTACAAACGCATTCACACAAAAGCCTACACAATCACTGTTTTTAGTGCGATTACATCTTTGAGTATGAACAATATTATGGCTGTATCTCCATTTGCCCACTTTTTATAATCTGATAATTAGCAGAATGTTGTGACAAAGATTATAGTCTATTTCAGAGAAGTTAACCTGGGTTTACCTGTGTTTTACCTGTGAATTTCACCTGTGATACGTACTGTACTTATTCAATAAGGGTATCATTTATGTATAACTTGATGTACATGTATGGAAATAATATTACATGGAAAAATCTTTTGGTTTGATACTCTTTGTGATGTCAGTTATGTTATTGATTTTTCATATTAATAATATACATATAATTATAATATATAATGTATAAGTAAATAATTAACACATCAAACGTAAAATCAATATTTGGTCCTAACTTCAAAACTTCAAAATTTCTTTTTCTCTTTTTGACAAACATATATACCTGTACATATAAACACATAAATAATAACTATAATTGCTAATTGTAGTTCAATCAAAATATACCTTCTTGGATATCGAGCTACATGTATTGAGGTACATATACGTATAAACTTTAGTGGCATTTATAACATAATCCACATTCAATATATTTACAAAAATAGTTTATGGTAATAATTATGTAATCATGCAGTTTATGTTTACGCCTCTTTTCATTGGAAATCACCTTTGTGACAATTCTACTGAAATATTTATACTGCAATACATCGTGATTTTTAGGAATCCCATTGAGTCAATTTGCCGACAAAAATCTTATTCTTACCTTCATAATTTGACATGTTCGAACTATCGGAAATATGATCTATTATAAAAAATCAGGGTTCGAACTATCACTAGCTAAACAATTATCTCAATAACATTCACATTCTCTCAAACCATTTGCAATCAGCAGAAGTCTATATTCTGTAGAAATGCTTAGATTTTTATGATGTGATAGGAGGGATGCGCACTATACATTATATATACATGACAAATCATGCAAATTCTTGTCACTGTAGAATTGGAATTTCGAGACATCTAGATCTGTACAATTTGATATATAGGGTATACAACTGTATATGATATAATTAATATATTAGATACAAGTACAAACGTACATGTATATGCATTTGTATATATATCTTCATGTACATGTATATTGTTACATGTATCATCCTATAGATCCTTTATATCCTCGATCTGTAGCTATATAGCTACATTGTACACAAGTGCACATGCCACTGTCTTTAACTAATTCTTGAAATTGCAACAGTTTGTAAAAAAAAATCTGACATTTAATTCTCCTAAAACTTGGATGAAATTTTGTTCTTTAATACACCATTCCAATGGTGAAATTTATAAAGATGGAACATAAAATATCATTTATATTTGTCTGTCAAAACGCACAAAATATTATATAGTACTGTATTGTATACAGATATATCGATATCTCTCTATCTATTTCCCCACTTTTGATAAACTAGAGGTAGCTCAGGTAAACGAACACAGGTAAGCACAGGTAAAAATTATTATGGAACTGACTATAATTGGTTTTCCATTGTTCTCCTATACCAACACTTTTCTTTGTTCTCTAAAAAGTGGGCAAATGGAGAACACACCAATATTAGTTCTATGAATTTTTTACTCGGCAAAATAGACTTTACGCCTTTCATATTCAGCATCCGCCAGTTTTTTAATAATTTATCACCGTGCCCATGCACACATCAGCGTATACTTATACTTCTTTGTGCACATTATCAGATACATTATATGACAACTGCTATATTACAATCTATTTATGAAGGACAAAACTCTAAAGAACAGGAGTATTAAAGAACAACAGGACATAAATTTCAATAAAATTAACTCTAAACTGGTATTGCTATTTATAAAAAAATATCTTTAATTGTATGATATTAGCCTTTTCAGTAATTACTCTGTTAATACATTTATTGTTTCCTTATGTTATACAGAATGTCTACATGCAAGTATCATTTCAATTGGAACCAGTCCAGGAGAAAAAATGTGTGAACAAAATGAAAGAAATAATTTTCAACTGTGGTAGCTTAATACTGTAATAGTTTTTGATCTGAAAATAATTACTATCATCATATTCAAATTCCATATATATAATACATTTAATGTTGTAAACATTTTTGATCCAAATAATTACCATTACTATTATAACACAATGTGACATTAGTTGTTAATATTTTTAGAAAACATATTTAGAGTATCGTTGATAATACACTAATCATCATCTTCGGCACAATTTATTCAAAATAAATTAAATATTAATTTGCATAACACAGGTTGTCTTATGTTTTCCCTCCTTGACTATCAATCTTCTATGATCACTCTGAAAGTGGTGATTTTACCCTTTTTCAATTACATCCAATGCTATAAGACATACTAAATTTATTTTAACGCTGTAAGGCAATTCTACAAGATCAGCTTACATTGTTTATTTACCTTGAACATATACATGCACAGTATGGTACCTTATTTATATCTCCTTTCCTATTTTCAATCTTCCTTGGTGACTTGGAATCTTATCTGGCGGAAAAAGAATGTTAATTGTCTGACAACTATTGACAAATTACTTATAGATAATATTGAAAAGTATCCTAAACTATTATCATTATATGCCGATAACACTGTTCTACAACAAATGTTAAACGGATTTGAACAATATTGCATTACATAGAAATTATAATCTAATGTCAGAAAGACAAAAGTTGTAGTATTCTCGAAATGTAAATTGGCCCAACAACACCAGTTCACGTTATGGGATATAGAATTATTTTGATAAGAAGGGTATACATATCTAGGTATATTTTTTAACATCAATGGTAGCGTTTTTAAAGAAAAGGAAAAAACTGCTGAACAAACAATTAAATCTGTGTTTGCTATTTTTAAGAAACAAAGGAATGTATCTCTTCTTGTTGATTTTAATCTGAAAATATTTTAGTCACTTGTAGTGCCAGTTTTATTATACTCATCAGAAGTATGGGGATTTGAAAATATAAATATTGTAGAAAAATTCATTTGTAATTTCCTCAAGTTAAGAAAATGTGTAAAACAATTCATGGTCTATGGCGAGCTAACAAGATACCCAATTGATATTGAAATTAAATGTAGAATGATTACTTTTTGGCATAACTACATAACATCAAATAAATTATCAAGTAATATTTATAAATTAATGTATACTTTACATGAAAATGGACCAGACGTTTTTTTTAAAATAGCTGTAAGATATTTCGTCCAGAGCTAGTTTAAATCATGTTTGGATATCAATCAACTTGCTGTTTTACAAAAGAATAATTACAAAAACTTGTTAAAAGTAGACCAATTGACCAATTTATTCAGAAATGGTATGACTGTATTGATAAGTCTTCTAGAGGATTGACATATTCTGTATTTAAGACATTTTGGCATAGAAAAATATGCCTCTTGTCTGTCTCTGCTGCAAAACAATACATGTTAACTGTTACTGTGGTCCCAGGAACTTGATGAGAATAGCAATTCAGAATGGATATTTTAATTGACATCAAATTAACAAGGAAAAGGTTAAAGATGCTATAAAATCATTTGGCATATCTAACATCATAGGAAATATTAGATTGGGCTCCCAAGAGTTTAGTATGTGTTTCTTATCTAACACCTTGGTGTCCAAGGAATCCTCAAAAGTCCGAACTGGAAGGAACACTAGCAAAATTTATTTCTTATTGTCCAAAAAACAGTGTTGACTTTAGAAATATATTCCTCCAATCATCGAGACCGAGCCATTTAGTACTTTCAGTACTTTGATTGTTTTTAGAAACCATAGAGCACACCCTTGAACAAACTTTATTGACACCACATTTAGAGTACAAATTAAAATATTTGAAACATCAATTCCATACTTTTAGTTATTTACATTCGAGCCAGAGTTATTGTAAGATTAACTTCACTCAAAAGTAGTCATAAAAATAATATTTCATAGGTTTCTCATTTTTTGCACTGCTGGTACTGCTGCTAATTTCCACACTCGAACGCAATATTACATCTGGTACCCTATCTCGCAACGGAGATCTATCACACACATGCACATCAATGGTCGTTGGTATACACCGCCATCCTGTCCCTTTAGCTAATATGTACGCTGACCGAGAATTCCGACAACTTTCCCGCGTTTCCACTGTTGGCCTTCGGAATGCTGATTATACACAGATTGGTCAATTTCAAGTTAGGACAAGTTTATGTTTTTTTTTGTAATAAGACTTCTTCACAAACCGTTTACGTTTTTCGCGTTTTGCCTTTGTGTAACTGGTGTCATTCTGCGTTTTGTGAATATATGGCAAGAATGTTCGTGTAGGCCTCCGAAATAGCATTTCTGCTGGGCTTAGTCCTGTGTTCTGTCTTGGAGTGTTTCTCTGCCCCAATATAGCCACATAGGGATCTCCTCCCTCTTTCTTGGTTTTGATAAATAGAGTTTTCATATTTTTACTGCAGATTCTGCCTTACCTAAAATAATGGTTTATTCCCCAGTCTGTCACATATGATTTGAACTCCTGACTTGTGAACTGCGGACCTCCATCGGATACTATCGTTTGTAGTATTCTATCGCGAGCAACATGTTTCTTGAGTAAAGATATCACTTGAGAACTAGTGGTTTTTGTAAGATTTACTTCAATGAAGCTAGAATAGTAGTCTACGGTGATTAGATATTGCTTCCCTGAAATTTCAAACAAATCCAGACCAACTTTATGGAAATCAAAATCACCCTGCTGCGGAACCTCTTAATTGCTGAAGAGGTTCCGCAGCAGGTTTATCTTTCATTACTTGACAGATTTCACAGGCATCAGCTATTGTCTGTCTTGTGCCATACTTGGCCAATATACTGTGCCTCGAGCACGACGCAGCTTACTATCTTATCCAAGATGTGCACTATGTTACCTTTGTTTGATGTGCGATCGTAGTGCTGATGGAATAATGACAGACTCGCCTTTGACCACTAGTCCATCTTCTACACTTAAGGTGTCGCGAATGTCGTAGTACGGCAATTTACAGTGTGTGTGATACTTTGCACTTGTCGTTTGGCCATCCCTTGAGTACAAAACTGATGAAAGTGTGTATATTTTCATCCTGAGTTTCTCGTCGGATTTCTTCTAGTCTGACGTCTGGAATATTATCAAATGTTTTGATTGACAAAATGTGTGGACCTGCTCAGATGAGCCTTACTGAGCGTGTCGGCTCGAAATAGATGCCCTCCCTTGAAAAACAGAATGTGACGTCATATCCGTACATACGAACCATAATGTCCAGTATTCTTTTTGGTGCCAGGTTGAAGGGTTTCTGTAGGATTAAAGCAAGGGGTTTGTGGTCGTTTTCAATTGTAACACTGCGGCCATACGTGTATTGTTCAAATCGTTCTAGACCAAATAATACGGCGAGCGCCTCCTTTTCTATTTGCGCCCATCTTCGTTCACATTGCGTTAGTTCACGAGAGGCGTAATCGATTGGTTTTCCTTCCTGCATTAAACATGCACCGGTACCAGTTCCTGAGGTATCACAACAAGTTTCTTTGCATCAAAGTATTGCAAGACAGACGAGTGAGTTAACATGTGTTTCAGTGAAGAAAACGCCTCCTCACACTCAGCTGACAATTCCAATGGAGTATTCTTACAGGTAAGTAGACGGATAAGCTCAATCCTGTCCGAGAGATCAGGCAGGAAACGGGACATACCATTCTAAATAGGCGTTTGACACCTGATACATCACTTGGTGCAGGCATTTCAAGTATTGCTTTGACTTTTGAGTCGTCAACTTTCACTCCATCCTTTGTGATACGATGGCCATGGAATCTTACTTCCGATAGCCCTACTTCTTGCTTGTCTTAATTCAGAATAATGTTCTTTTCAGAGCAACGATTCATCACAGCTGATAATTTCGCATCATTATCTTTCTTGGCCTCTTCATCAGATTCACCACGTCCAGTGATGATTATGTCGTCAATGACACAGAAAGTTCCCTCAAGATCGCCCAGAGCTTCATCCAGTTTGTGTTGGAATATATCGCTTGAGACTTTGAGGCCAAACGGGAGTCTGTTCCAACGGTATCATCCAAAAGGTGTCATCATAGTTGTGAGATAACTTGAATCTTCATCAAGTCGAACATGCCAGAATATCTCTTTGATATCCAGCTTACTAAATACTCTTTTGGCTAGTTTTGGCAAAACATCCTCCAGAGTGGGAAGTTTGTAGTGCTGTCTCCTTAGAGCGGCATTGAGAGGTTGAGGGTCTATGCATATTCTTAGTTTGTCATTAGCTTTATGAACTATGGCCATCTGACTAACCCATTTGGTTGGTTCAGACACAGGTATCAGTACTCCTCTATCTACTAAATTGTCAAGTTCTTGTTTGACTTTATCCTGTAGTGCTATGGGAATATTAAGACAGGGTAATACCTTTGGAGGTACAGTCTCATCCACATGTAGGGTTGCCTCCCCTAGATCACTTAGTGTCGTGGTCTCAAATTTGATACAAAACGATCCTCGTGTATGGTTACGAAACCAAGCTGCTTGATAGTAGGTAATCCCAGCAAGTTGGTATATCCGTTCTTGATAACAACAAAGGTTATGTTGGAGACCTCTCTGTTCTTAGTGGGTTGTAAACTCTCCTTGTGTTTTCAGGTTTGCGTTGTTCCATGTATTTAGCCTAACCTTAGTTGGGGTCACTTGATCTTTGCGGACATATCTCTAGCAGGTAGTATCTATGTCTGCTCCACTATCGACTTGAAACGAAACGTCAGTGTCATTCACGATGAGTGTAGCCTTGATACGGTTCGAGTTGTTCTTGTTTACTGGCATGAACCAAATTATCATCATAATCAGATTTATCACTGTCTCTCAGCTCTGATACAACATTTATTTTCTTACACTGTGACTTAAAGTGATTGTTACCATGGCAATGATCACATTTCTTTCCCCATGCTGGACATTTTTCCAATTGTTTCTTATGTTTGAATCCACAGAATTTGCAGTTGAATTTTAGTGTCTCTTCAGACTTCTTACTCAGACTCACAGTCTTCATATATTGTTGTTGGCTTTTCTTTCTGTTTGGACCTTTCTGGTGTCCAACTGCATTAACTTTATTAGCAGATACTGTAGAATGGTCACGAAATTCCTTCGCCTGTTGGTTGGTCTGTTCATAGGCCCTACAGATTTTAACAGCCTTGTTGAGACCTAAGTCGTTATCTCTCAGTAAAAGTTCTTGCAATTTACCAGAAACTGAAAATACGATTTTTTCACGTAACATACGGTCTTTTGTCAATGAAATTACAAGCACCCCCACGTTTTTTCAGTTCTGTCAGAAACTTATCAAAGGGCTAATTTTTGCTTTAAATCTTAACTAGGTTCGTGGCAAACTATTGAACATTAATGTGTGAAATGATACACTTTTGTCACTTTGTTTTCACATTTAATGGTAATTTAGCACTTTTAGTTTTTTTTGGTAGAAAAAAAAACTCTACGTTTTTGAAAATAAAACATGTTTTTTAAAAGAAAAAAATGGTAATTTGAGCACTTTTATTTTTTATTATAAAATACTGAAAAAATAACAAAAATTCAAATAGGGCAAAAAAGTAAGCACACGGACCCCCTTTATTTCTGTCTGATTTAGAAAGAACAACCATTTCCCTGTTGATATACAAAATATTAACAAAAGTTTTATACCAGAACTTTTTCTATAAAGGGTTAAATTTGGCAAAAAACGGCTAAAGATGGTGCATTTTGTAGCTCAGAATTAAGGGGTAGGGGTAGCATATGTTGTTATTCTGAGAAAAAATATTAGTCTTATTAATCAAAACTGGCATATTTTTAAACAAGACTACTGGAAAATAAGACTTCTTGCAAATAAATTCTACAAACATTCATACATATCAAACACCTCATTAGGAAATTATGGTTTTAATCTCTTGTGTATATGGTCAAAACGGCATAATTCCCATAAAATCCAATATTTTGTCAAGTAGGTATCTTTGAGTTACAATAGCTAAAAAGCGAGCACACGGACATACGTTTTTTCTTCCATTTTCTTTTATGGTATGAACTCCTTTTTCCAAAAATCAATATGAGAAAAAAAGTTTAATACAGAAAATGTTGACTTCTCAGAGTAGTTAATCCTTCACATCCAACTACGCATTTCTACGCAATTGGAAAAATCGCAATATCTCCCTTATTTGTTGAGCAATCGGGATATTGTTTACATGTTATAAAAACTAAAGAAAATAACCGACAACTTTTATCTAAAGTAAAAATTCATTTGGAAGCGGCTTTATTCTCTTTCTGTGAGTTGAAAAATTATGCCAACTTACTTCCGAGCATTTTTAAATTGTTGACGTCGTGTGTCAGACGGCGTAATCGCCGATATGGCAAGCTAAGTTACTTTTTATTCCGAATTTCAGAATTTCTAATTCCAATATGGGAAATTCTATTTCCCGATATCGAAAATTATATTGCCGATATCCAAAATTACTTTTAATTTCTGATATCGGAAATTCCAATTCTGGTATCGGATATTCTAATTCTGATATCGGAAATTTTATTTTTCATATCGAAAATAAGAAAACAAATTTCAATATCAGAAATTGTATTATGATATCGGGAATTCATCCGATATCGGAAATTCAAGTTACTCTACCATGCTAATCTGCGCATCAGCTACCAGGGAGCAGTTATTGCAGCAGAATAAGAGAGAATTTCTGATATCGGAAATTCAATTTCTGTTATCAGGAATTACTAAGATTTTCCGTCGGAAATAGAATTCCTGATATCTGAAATAAAATTCCTGATATCGGAAATAGAGAATTTCCCATATCAGAATAAGAATTTCTTATAGGGAAAAATTGTTTTCTAATTCCTGATATCAAAAATAGAATTTCCGATAACGGAATTAGAATCTCCGATATCGGAAAATAGCAAGAATTAATACTAATATATGTTTTTTAGTCAAAGTGACCATGTTAAAAGGCCATTTGAAATAGGCTGGAGGAAATGGAAACCTTTATTGGACCTTTAAGTATATACCTTTACCCTAGTCTTTCACTTAGTCTTTTACTACAACTAACTTACTTTTATTTTATTTTTATCTTTTGCTAGGGTTCATATAGCTGATCAGCACAAAGATTCTTCAGAACAATTTTTCATTATTGTTTTTTACTTCATATAATATATTTAAAACTATAATATAGTGTATGTGTAACGGTACCTCCCTCTTCTTTCTTCTTCCTTCTTATCTTTCTTCTTTAGTATGTCTGTCTGTATGTATGTATGTATGTGAGTGTGTGTATGTGTGTGTGAGAGAGAGAGAGAAAGAGAGCGAGAGCATGCATATATGTGCGTTATGGTTTGCTATTAATGGTTAATATATGTTTTTATGGATGTCTCATAACGTACAATTTGATGTTCTTAAGTATTGTGAATGAGTGCTTTATGCAAGTGTTTGTGTGTTAGTGTCCATTTATATATACTGTGTAAAATGTTCGAAAATAAAAAATTAAGCAAAAAAAAAAGAATTAATACTTTTAGTTCACAGTTTTTGTAGTTGATATTGTCATTTTTATGTTTGACCACTTATATTGAAAGAAATCTACTCTAACAATAATTTTCTCGTAGCTTAAACACATGTCATAAGTATCATGTGTAAACTTAATCCCAACACAAAATAAACAAAATATCTATATTCATTATACATACCAAGAAAACCGAGAAACCATTGGATAAAATACTCAAATATGTAATTCATAACATGTCGAAATAAGTTTTCTATTGCCTCTACAAAACTCTACATTCGTCTCATTTTTGTTTGAAAGAAGACAAAGATACATAGGCAACAACCATCTTACAACACACAGGATAAAATATTAAGACTGGTATGTGTAAAGGACATTTCAAGATGTGTTCTCTCAACTATGCATAGAAGATTAGCATTACACAACATGTACAGGTAATAGCATATAACGCACAAATGTACGGTGGCCCGTTTGAGCTATTAAATTGTTATTAAAATATCTAATGCTAACAGTAATGAGTATCAAAACGTTAAAAATATCTTTCAATATTCATTCGACTGGAGGCCACATAAATGTTTTAGAATCTAAACAAATATTGTATAGGTCCGCTTTCAGTAGCCATGGTAACATTCTAGTGGCAAAGTGGCAAAAATCAATAATTTGTCATCAACTTGACCCTGTTCTCTTTAAAAGTCAATACGCAAGTTGAAAGGTAAACAAAGTTATAAAATAAAACATTTTTGCTACAGCTAAAACAGGACAAATACAGCGCTAAATCAAAACATTTTAAAAAATCATCGGTTTTAAACATTTCTTGGTAACCATGGTAACAACCAAAACTAAATTGAAAATGTTACATTCAATAGAACTTTCATCTCTTATTCAATATTATACTTGATTATTAAGTTGTTATATGAGCACTAAGCTCACTTTCATAGGCTTAAGAGCTATAAATGTAAGAAATACTTTCTCAATTTCCGGTTGCTATGGTAACGTCATTAACGCAAAACATATTTTGTCATATAAAATCTGTAAAGGGTGTGATATTAAGTTTCTGAATATATATGGGTTGTTTACCATAATTGTTGGTGCAAAAGCGTGAAAAATCACTTTGAAACAAAATATTCAGTTCCATAAAAAAATTCTTGGGAGTTAAGGGATTAAAAGAATCAAATACGGTATATTGTGGTAAACTTGTGAGTTTGAAGTAAGGCGTTGCTCTAAGAAACACTCTGTAGGGCTGTGATTGGTCAAGGGTTTTCTCTTAAAAATACCTTCAGTTTTACTATGACATATTCCGCGGGTGGATATAACGACAGTAATAGTAATCCCTGGAATATCGAAGATGGCGATGGTCCGGAGTATTCCAACTTGTTGATTTTACGAATTGAGTAAATAAATGGATCATTAACAATACGAGATAAACTAATGATAAATAATGCAGTATCATCCAGATCGATGTGATTCCAAGAACTACCCGAAAAGTGTTGGTAATGAGAGAGGACAATCCGAACTCGAGGTACTGGTTCAAGTAAAATCTGTAATACAAGTTATCACACATACATGTATTTGCCGTTGTGAAAATTTCCACAAATTAACCAGATGGATGACGCTGGTATATCATCTAATGTCGTGGGTAATCTTGTATAGCATGGTGACCTTCTTTAGTCTATCGCTGTCAGATACGATGCTGCTGGTATTGTGAAACCTTTTGATAGTGTAACATGGCGCTCTCCTTTGTATCATATGCTGGCTCCAAGGCCGAACTAGGACGGAATCAGCTAGAACGTTGAGGTCACAGTCATTGGAGATCTTCAATTTCCTTGTTGGCTTTGTTACACACACTATTTGTATAATGTTTCCATGATACGTCTGCTGTGATGGTCTCGACCAGTAGGTGTGCTTTGAGATGGTACTGGACCTTAATGGTCTTCCTAATCGTAGTGACCCTCAATATTCTGTACACTTGCCTGGATGGAACGTTAACGACATACTCCGGGTACACTCCCGGTTTACCAATTCTGAAATATCTTTCTCCAGCATTTTAGGGTTTTATCTTTCTATGTTCTATAGATTTCGCAATCGTCTAAATATTTGGGAGGTCGTTGATGAGAAGTTGGATAAGTACAGGCCCGAGCCAGATCCCCTGTGAGGACCAGCTGACCGCTGAGACATCTTCTGACAGCTTTCCCTCTGCCTTGACAATTCTTCTTTATCTTGGATGTGTTGGTCCTCGAATGGATTCTAACTTTTTCACCAGCCGTTGGTATGGCACCCGACATATAAAACGTCTAAGATGACGAAGTCTGTTTGGAGTAAATTGTCGATGTTACATGCCAAGTGATCATGATGACAAAGAAGTTGGGTCTCACAGCTTCGTCTGGCCCAGAATCTTGGCCGAGATGTTGTTTGCCTCAGGACCCTAGACGAGGTGTTGTTTGCCCCAGGACCCTAGCCCGGGTCGGGTCCAGAATCCTTGTCGGAATGTTGTCTGGCCCAGAACCCTGGCCAGGACCACAGGGACTTGTAACGTAGGTTGTGATGTGAGAAAGTCGGTTGTGTATACATTTGTACTTTTATATCTTATACAGTACATACATGTATGTATACACAACAGACTTTCTCACAACCTACGTTACAAGTCCCTGTGGCTAGGACGTTGTCTGGTCCAGAATCCTGGCTGGGATGTTGACTGGCCAACTATACCTGCCAGGATGTTATCTGGTCCAGAATCATGGTTGGAATGTTGTCTGGTCTACAATACTGGCCAGGATGTTGTTTGGCCCAGAATCATGGTTGGAATGTTGTCTGGTCCACAATACTAGCCAGGATGTTGTTTGGCCCAGAATCCTGGCTGGGATGTTGACTGGCCAACTATACCTGCCAGGATGTTGTCTGGCCCAGAATCATGGTTGGAATGTTGTCTGGTCTACAATACTGGCCAGGATGTTGTTTGGCCCAGAATCATGGTTGGAATGTTGTCTGGTCCACAATACTAGCCAGGATGTTGTTTGGCCCAGAATCCTGGCTGGGATGTTGACTGGCCAACTATACCTGCCAGGATGTTGTCTGGCCCAGAATCATGGTTGGAATGTTGTCTGGCCCACAATACTGGCCAGGATGTTGTCTGGCCCAGAATCCTGGTCGGTATGTTGTCTGGTCCACAATACTGGCCAGGATGTTGTCTGGTCCAGAATCCCGGTCAGTATGTTGTCTGGTCCACAATACTGGCCAGGATATTGTCTGGTCCAGAATCCTGGTCAGTATGTTGTCTGATCCACAATACTGGCCAGGATGTTGTCTGGTCCACAATACTGGCCAGGATGTTGTCTGGTCCACAATACTGGCCGGGATGTTGTCTGGCCCAGAATCCTGGTCGGTATGTTGTCTGGTCCACAATACTGGCCAGGATGTTGTCTGGTCCAGAATCCCGGTCAGTATGTTGTCTGGTCCACAATACTGGCCAGGATGTTGTCTGGTCCAGAATCCTGGTCGGTATGTTGTCTGGTCCACAATACTGGCCAGGATGTTGTCTGGTCCAGAATCCCGGTCAGTATGTTGTCTGGTCCACAATACTGGCCAGGATGTTGTCTGGTCCACAATACTGGCCAGGATGTTGTCTGGTCCACAATACTGGCCAGGATGTTGTCTGGTCCACAATACTGGCCAGGATGTTGTCTGGTCCAGAATCCCGGTCAGTATGTTGTCTGGTCCACAATACTGGCCAGGATGTTGTCTGGTCCACAATACTGGCCAGGATGTTGTCTGGTCCAGAATCCTGGCCGGGAATAATGTCTGGCCCACAATACTGGCCAGGATGTTGTCTGGTCCAGAATCCCGGTCAGTATGTTGTCTGGTCCACAATACTGGCCAGGATGTTGTCTGGTCCACAATACTGGCCAGGATGTTGTCTGGTCCAGAATCCCGGTCAGTATGTTGTCTGGTCCACAATACTGGCCAGGATGTTGTCTGGTCCACAATACTGGCCAGGATGTTGTTTGGCCCAGAATCATGGTTGGAATGTTGTCTGGTCCACAATACTAGCCAGGATGTTGTTTGGCCCAGAATCCTGGCTGGGATGTTGACTGGCCAACTATACCTGCCAGGATGTTGTCTGGCCCAGAATCATGGTTGGAATGTTGTCTGGCCCACAATACTGGCCAGGATGTTGTCTGGCCCAGAATCCTGGTCGGTATGTTGTCTGGTCCACAATACTGGCCAGGATGTTGTCTGGTCCAGAATCCCGGTCAGTATGTTGTCTGGTCCACAATACTGGCCAGGATATTGTCTGGTCCAGAATCCTGGTCAGTATGTTGTCTGATCCACAATACTGGCCAGGATGTTGTCTGGTCCACAATACTGGCCAGGATGTTGTCTGGTCCACAATACTGGCCGGGATGTTGTCTGGCCCAGAATCCTGGTCGGTATGTTGTCTGGTCCACAATACTGGCCAGGATGTTGTCTGGTCCAGAATCCCGGTCAGTATGTTGTCTGGTCCACAATACTGGCCAGGATGTTGTCTGGTCCAGAATCCTGGTCGGTATGTTGTCTGGTCCACAATACTGGCCAGGATGTTGTCTGGTCCAGAATCCTGGTCAGTATGTTGTCTGGTCCACAATACTGGCCAGGATGTTGTCTGGTCCACAATACTGGCCAGGATGTTGTCTGGTCCACAATACTGGCCAGGATGTTGTCTGGTCCACAATACTGGCCAGGATGTTGTCTGGTCCAGAATCCCGGTCAGTATGTTGTCTGGTCCACAATACTGGCCAGGATGTTGTCTGGTCCACAATACTGGCCAGGATGTTGTCTGGTCCAGAATCCTGGCCGGGAATAATGTCTGGCCCACAATACTGGCCAGGATGTTGTCTGGTCCAGAATCCCGGTCAGTATGTTGTCTGGTCCACAATACTGGCCAGGATGTTGTCTGGTCCACAATACTGGCCAGGATGTTGTCTGGTCCAGAATCCCGGTCAGTATGTTGTCTGGTCCACAATACTGGCCAGGATGTTGTCTGGTCCACAATACTGGCCGGGAATAATGTCTGGCCCACAATACTGGCCGGGATGTCTGGCTCACTTGTATGATCATGACTTGTAACAGGTTTTGTATTAGTTCTCTAATACAGTGTTCCACAGTCTCTCCCAGCCTCATTGTGCAATGAAGTCTGGGAGAAATATTGTGTGTTACTGGCAGATCTGGAATAGATGGTCGTGAATTTTTCTGACTTGTGACATCGAAAGCAACGTCCTAATGAAGAGCGATTAGAGTGACTTCCCCTGCAGTGTAATTCAATGGGTTTAATCAGAGATATTCCGATACGTTTGTTTTCGCGGAAAATTTGAATATAAAAACGTATCGGAATACCTCTGACTAAACCGATTGAATGACATTGCAGGGGAAGTCACTCTAATCGCTCTTCACTAGGACGTTGCTTTCGATGTCACAAGTCAGAAAGCGCCGGTAATTTTGGATTAAAATATTGCGTTTGACTATATAGACATCGTTTATATGCTTTTGCATGGTTTGTGTGTGATTATGGATTATCGGAGGACTGATGCGTGATTATGACTCTAGGAAAAAAGGTATACTATTGTGAAAAAATTAACTTTAATCGAGGTGAGGGTAAAAAATCCAATATGGCGACTGTCGTCCCTTTCTCTGTTTTATAGTAATTATCCCGATTTTTTAATAATTTTTCAAATCTCATATTTTTTTAAAAAAATCACATGACTGTCATATATACTCATCAGTCCATCCTCCAAATACAAAAAAATGTATGACAACATCCATTTTCATTGAGTTGGCCCCCTGTGGTCGTGGACACATCTCTGTGGTCCTCTCTGGTGAATACAGATTGGATCTGTCTGTTGATCATGAGAATGCATATGTCTGTTTTATCTGCTATATTAGATGAAGTCTTCCATGATCCAAGGGTGTGCTAGAGTTGCCTTACCTCATACAGCTCGCTAAAAAGCTGTCTGTTTAGACTGTTCATCATCATCATTTACTTCTAAAGATATTTCTCAAAATTCCTTCAAAAGCCACGAGGAATAAGTTTATATTGTGCTGGGTTTTGAGGCTTACCGACCGTCTTGGTGTCGCATTTGTAGGTTGTTGTGTCTGTTGTTGTCTCCTATTTCTTTCTGTATTTTCCCATCAACTCTTGTTTTTTTTCTCATTTACAATTGTACACAATGCGCATGCTTGCCAGTTTCTAATAATAATTTCCAGTTTAATGTTTAATTAAAATTGAACATCTACAGTACACCTAGGCCTATAGCAAGACGGATCCGCATCCTATTATCCGCGAATTTGTTATCCGTACTTTAGAGCTAGTCAATCACCGTCTCTGAAACGCTTTGTTTAGATTGATAGCTAAGTTTCCGTGTTTGTCTGTCATACGAGGTTGTAACGCGACTGTTTTCCCTGCCCACCACAGCTTAAACTATGGAAGAAACAAAATTGGTAAGTTATGAATAATACAATTGTAGAATTAATATAAATATAGCTTTTACAACGTCTTCATAATAAAAACCATACTATAAGGTTAAGGTGACCAGCCGAGGTGCGGCCAACCGGTTTATGCTGCTAAAAGCAGCCTCACTAACTTGTTAGCTAACTGTAAGTTAGCTAACGTTATACAGTAGGCCTACATGAAGGTTGGCCTATGGAGGGCAGTTCGGTTTATATCTTTTTGTTGGCTGATGAATAGAAATTGAAACAGTAAACGTAAAAAGACTACGTTTTGTAATGATGTATACGTAACAATATTGATTGTACTTTCGCTTTAGCCTACCTGTTTTCTGCTCTGGCCTCGGCACGTTACATCTTTCCTGTACAGTAAAGTGCAGCACTCCAACCTGGGAAAGATTACATCATTTAAGTAAAACAAAATGTGAGCGAGTGCTTGTTGCTATGTATAAGATATAATATGTATCAAAAATAGAACTACAATATGTATTTCTGGCTTTCTGGTTTGTGTTTTACCACAGGAGTTTGGCGTTCTGTCAATAACATATAGTATAAATATATAAAAATACCCCTATATACTATTACAGGGTATTATGCAATTCTCTGATACCATTGATTCCTTTAGGAATCTTATATTTCTACATCTATATATATAGCTTGACCTCCTTTGTTTAGGCGAGTAATGATGGAAATGCAATGCTGCAGGTAAAAATCAAATTTGCTTTATCTTAATTGTTTGCCTTTCTAAATACTTATAATCAGTATACTGATATTAATGTCCACATCCACGCATGCTAAGTTTATAAAAATTGGTGTGTGAAGCTTTGATAACATACACTTAAGTTGGTGTTGGTTTGAACTGTTTTGGTAATGCTGTCATTATTATTTCAACACTTGAACAGAGCTTTTTTATTTATTTATTTCAGGTTTGTCCTTCTTGTAGGTTAAATATGAAGTAGAATAAATAGCTTGCTTAAAATATATATCCATTTTATATATGAAGCGGGTGGAATATGTTCAGAAAATGACAAACCAGCTGGGTTCAGATTCATGTATACATTTATTCCATTTAAAGAAAACCCAAATGAGTGAATTTCTTGACTTAGCATAAGAAATGTCCACCGAAATACAAAAAGATATTTGATAATACCAAATAGGCCCTATGTTTAACTGAAAATACCAGCCAATCAAACAACTTCGTTACTGTCTGTAACAGTCACATATGTCCTGTTCGTCATAAAAATCCGTCGGTGAACACTACTAACGGGTACACAAACATATTCGTACATACACATACCAACAAATGCAGCGCTAGGGAATATACACGATATATTATGCACGCGGGTAAAACACAGCATGACAATACAAATCAATATTACTATTAACTACAAATTTTACATTTGTAAATATTGAGACATCTTTCAAATACACTTTTTTATACCACTTTCATTTATTACTTAAATTCACATAAAATATGACCCTATTACATATAAAGTAAAACTTACAAAAGAGAATGCTTGCATTCATCAGCATTGAAATGCAACACTTAAGAAACAAACAATTCCATAATAATAAATATGTGACTTACCAGGTACATAATTAAGTTAATAAACAAGTAAAATGATAAATAATAAATAAAATGAAGATCACAATTGATATATATATAGAATAATTTATCAATCATGATGACGTAGGACACTTAATGATTAATCTTTAAACCATCTAACAAATAACAGTATGTAGAAACTCGACTGAACCTTGAACTGGTATAACTAGAAGACCATATTTTATTAAAAGTAATTTGTTCAAATTGACAAAACAATTCAAGATATGTTAATAATTTAATTAACTGAAACATTTGAATACGCATAGCTTGAAGTTAAACAAGAACTTTGAGTTTACAATTCCGGAGTGTATGTGATGGTATGGCATGTTGACTGCCTGAATCACTCACAATGTGTATGTAGTGTTGTGGAAACTTGGACTATAAGGTCAAATGTGAACATTTTCCTCAGGCATTCAAATGTATCCACTGATAAAATCTATGGAAAAAGTAACCAAAAAATAGATATATACAAATGTATATATGAGATTGACACTATAAAAATCATACACTGTATGTGCTACACAGCTTGAGGCGTGGTAGTTAGTTTTATAAGGAATTCACACCATCTTACAATATTTACATTTTCACTTCGCTCCGCCTCAATGAAACTAGTAAACTCCGATCACTTCATTTCCCAATGAAGATGCTTGGTCACGTGCTGACCTCTGACCGGCGTGAGAATACATTTTGACATTGTTTACATTTTGACCTACATTGTAGTTTTACGCCGCTTCAGTTTTGAACGAACTTTCTGCGATGTGGCCTAGGCCTACCGTTGTACATTTAGAAACACAGACAAGAATGCTTGATAAAGTGATATTAGAAATTGTCAGTAATATAATATTATAGTCGCCTAGAGATATTTTACACGTATTTTGATGACACACTGAATTAGGCTCAAGCCCAGGTAAAAAATGCTGAGCATAGCCTGAACCGGGGATGCTTCAAAGCTCTCTATTTAGGCCTATAAATATATGCACTGCTGACAAGTAAACAAAGCATGAAATTAAAACTAAAAGCATTTATTTGTTTAATGTTTAGAGAGATATCTTAATTCAAGCACACGTAAGAAAATTTTAACAATGTTATCTTCAAAAAGTGTAATTTGGGTTAGCGTCATGTTAGGACCGAACGCAGTGAGGTTCACCACTCATCGCATATAGTAGGCATAATCGAACGCAAATAGTTTAATGTGTACAATATATGTGAAACGGTGTCATACATGTAAGCTTAGAAACGATAGATTCCATGAAAATACGCTCAAATAGCAAACAGGCTATTTTCAGTGACATTAAGCCTAACGAAACGATTCTGTGAGTGTCAAAATCCACGGCATTGGAGGGTCGTTGGAAACCGCCAATTTTTCAAATCGATATTTCTCTACTTACTTTATGCCGAATTTTAATCCCCAAACTTCAGTAGACAGAGAAGTTATCACATTTCAAGAATAACACAGAAGTCTTCCAGTGATCTGCGACTAAGTCCCGCATTTTAACACGTTTTATTGAGCCTTAACACGTTTTATTGAGCCCCGGAAGCATGATTATTGGACTGCATCACATACTATAGACACAGGGGTTGGATTTCACAACAGGTTTAGTTAATACATATTTAAATGTCAGCTACAAATAATTATCAGACGGAAATACAACATTCAGTTAATTCCATAACAATTATAATTGAGTTTTAAAAGGTTTGATTATGTTTAGATACCAACTATTCAGCATTTTCACCACAATCGTCATTTTCTTCGAAACCGGACCCCTGCTCAATCGAGCGACCGGATTACACATTGACTGCACTGCTAGTACTGCGCAGCAATTTTTGTATTTGAAGCTACATAATAATGTTTTATGATAAAATTTAAGCCATTAATTCTTGAATATAAAAACAATATTTCAAAATCTCCGTTTTTTATCGTAACAACGCACAA
This sequence comes from Argopecten irradians, assembly GCF_041381155.1. NCBI lineage: Eukaryota > Metazoa > Mollusca > Bivalvia > Pectinida > Pectinidae > Argopecten > Argopecten irradians. The sequence goes on along the minus strand of NC_091138.1, from coordinate 1,533,974 downwards.
AGAATGAAGTTATTTTCGGAACTACATTTTGTGTTGCCTTGGTGACGAGAAGAACTGACTGGCGGCTGTTCCGTAGCTGTACATACATGTACGATAACTGGTACAATGTTGCAAAATTGTATAATAATCTTATACCGAACACATATAATTTGACTTTTTTCAAAAGCGGAATTTTTAAATTGGTTAATGTAAATATAAGGATTGATTATCAATTTTGTTGCTTGCATTGACTGATGAAGAAAGTTAATCTCGTGCAAATGTTACATGAACTGCTTCGCAGTTCACTTCATTTGCACGAGATTAACTTTCTTCATCAGTCAATGCAAGCAACAAAATTGACAATCAATCCTTAAGAATAGTCATTTATCAAGAAAGCTTGAATCAGACGCCTGATCTGTGTGTTACAAACATTCCCTGTTGAAGTAATATTAAATCAAATTAAGGAAACAGACTTGAATCTGTCCGGATTCGGACGCCATTTTCCTGATAAATCATGGTCATACAGGGCTTGCATCTGTTCAGATTGCAGTGTTTCATTCCTGGTAAAAGTATTCTGAATAAGGATTTTATAGAAATTAATCCAGCAATTTCAATAAAATCTGGTTCCATTTACAGATGGAACAAATATATCTGTAGTAGCGTACCATGTTCGAGACATTACTATTATATTTCTTATTTATAATACCATCGTGTAACAATAAATATCAGACAATGTATAGATATAGATGCTAATTGATTGAACATGGAACATACTAAAATGCAGAATGTGGAATGACTACATGTACATACTAAAAGCGGAATGAAAATGGAACATAGAAAAACACAGAAACATATGAAATATTGCATGAATTGTCTTTGCCTTTTTTCTGAGCTTAGCAATCTCTTCATTAAACCCTTTTTATTTTGTTGGTAACAACAGTATGTTTAAAACTATTCATCTGTACTACACCTGGCTACCTTGCACTAACACAAACTCACAAATTATAAAATGGCTTCCAACAGAACAATTAAAATTTCAAAGCATAGTGTCATATCATTGTTTAATTTCCATATTCTTTCCAGTCAAAGGGTTAAGCTTCCGCGTAGCCCACTTAGCTTTTTGGGAAGCTAATACTTGTTATAATTTATCTTTATTATAAATAGTGATAATTCCTGTATATTTTATGAGTATGGTTTATTTATCTGGGTATACGTAGCATAGAAATTAGACTGTTTACTTTGCTAAGGCCTACTAACTCTGCATGTTTCCATGTTTGGTAGAGGTTAACTAATTTTGTTGGCATGGTAACCATATTAACATTTTTGTAGTTGTTTGTACCCTATATTTAGTTAATTTATCTTTGAGTCTTAAAACATTGTTGATAAACATATCTAAATGAGCCTAAAACCGCTTTTGGTGTTTTAATGAATTGTCTTTGTGAAAAAACTTAAGTCATTCCTCAGTTAAAGCAACAGGAAAGTAAATTAACAACTCTTTGAATAATTCTTACATTTTCTAGAAAAAATTTGTAGGATTGTATTAAATGTTTATGAAGTTGATTTAACTGATAAGTTTTCTCCACTCAGCTGATTTCTGTATGATCCACTTTTAGAGTTGTGCTGCTCAACTTTAGCTGTGGTCAAGGCATTTTTGTGGTGACTACAATTTTTGTAATTTCTGATCGCACACAAAAAGAAGTTGGTATACAGAATAATAAACCAAATATTGACAAGCAGATGATTGTTATAGATATCATTTCTGTTCTGTCTCAAGTTTGTAACCATCTGATGTTAACTTTATTCTCTAACACTACTCAGGACTAGATGATTGTTATAGATATCATTTCTGTTCTGTCTCAAGTTTGTAACCATCTGATTTTAACTTTATTCTCTAACAATACTCAGGACTCACCACCATCTTACCATGCTACAGCAGACCAGTCAGCAGTGGACATGCCTGAAGGACTCCCTCCCTATGGAGCAAATGGCTACAGTGGTATGGGGCCTCTTTATGATTTTGGGTTTTATTTGTTTTTTTTTTCTCACATCCAAATCAATCTTTTAAAGCCTTTTGCTTATGAATAGTTCATAGCTAGTCTTGTACCTATGGGGACTTCAATGACAAACATTTTACTACAAGATTGACACATGCTTTGATACCAGGAGAAATTCCACTGAATGAGCTGCATGACATATAAATGAATATTCAGTATAATTATGATAACCATGACTTTGAAGTGCAAGTTAAAGCAAAATATGGTTAATACAATAATTTTGAATGTTTACCTTTCAGAGCCCCCTCCATCCTACGATTCTCTGTTTGGGAAGATGAAAGCAGCTAAAGCTTCATCCAGTAATAATGCTGAGTTTGCCAAGAGTTTTGTGGGCATCCTGATGGGAACCTGTAAGTCTATATTCTGTAGGAGTGATGAACAAATTCAAATGAAGCAGAATTTGTTGTTACTGGTCTTATTGATGGAACAGAAGACTGAAACAAAATTTTTGTGTTTTTCATATTCAACATTTTCATTAATGAATTACTTTTGATGAGATAGACATTATCGTGAATGTTTGACATTAAACTTGTAACATAACCACTAATTAATGTTGAAACCCTTGTTTTTCACAGTGGCTTGTACCATTGTAATGGGAATTTTCCTGGCCATTCCAATTGCAATGTTAGTTATAGGTAGGTATGAAAGACATCTTAAAACTTCCAATAAAACAGACATATTGAGAGCATCCTTTTTTCTCTGTAATTACTGAACAAAATTTTGCCAAAATGTGGCCAGGGACCATCTTATGTGGCTGAGATTCAAATCTCAGAAAGTGGTGGAGCCCACTGCCCTCGAGGCTACTTAAGTAGAGGTCTGATGTGTTCAATGTGGGAAGACGATATATTGGTATTTACAATTTTTGCTCTAGAATTAAGCAAGGAATAAAAAAAATCATATTTTAGTAATAAATCTGAAAGTGGCTTTAATTCAACATTTTAGTGCATAAGTGAAAGAAATGAAAATTGAAAACAAGAGGTTTATTTATGCTATACCAGGCAGTTCCTTCTGTGGGATTCTTTGGTTTCCATTTAATTGTTAACCTGTTTTGGTTGATAGGAGCTGTGTATCTAAATGACTGCCCCGCTGAAAGGTATATCCCGATCTATCTCCTGGTGGCCGGGGTGTTTGGGATCATCAAGAACCTGTCAAGTCTAGGACAGAAGTTGAGAAGTAGAAACGATGGCGAGGAGGATGACCAGAAACATGTTAAGACAAATCCTGGGGACATGCTGCTCAACTGCTTCTTGTTTGCCTGGTTTATTGCAGGTAAGGTCTTCTGTTACACTATTATCGGATGAGTGAGGTCATGTGTTGAACAAGTCCTGATTAGTAATCTAACATTCATATGTGACAGGTAAAGTTTTCTGTTACACAATTGTCTGATAAGTGATCTGAGGTCGTGTGTTGAACAAGTTCTTATCCCATATTCATATGTGAAAGGAAAATTTTTCTGCTACTCAATGGTCTGATTAGTGATTTCTATTCCATATGTGACAGCCCGTTTATGCATAGAGAGAAGAGAAAGTAACAATATCTTTTTAGATCTTGATGCTGACTATAAACTTTTCCCACAATCTTCTATAACCATGTCATCTTAATTGTGCTCTGTAATTATCATCTAATCATAAAATTTAGCATTGGAACAAGTCCCTGGCAATAACAATCTCTACACTCGTATCGTATCAAGAACGTAAGTATGAATGCTACATATGTTCTGGCATATAACTTCATATCAGACTCCAAGCTTAGCGTCTCTTTCTCCCCATTTCTTTTTTGTTTAAATCTCAGTTTAATGCAGTAGATTGATTGTGTATATTGGCTGTGTTTTACAGGAAATGTGTGGGTATATCGTACTATTGTTTGTTAAGATACTGTATATTGACTGTGTTTACAGACAATGTGTAGGTATATCGTACTATCGTTTGTTAAGATACTGTATATTGACTGTGTTTTACAGGAAATGTGTGGGTATATCGTACTATCGTTTGTTAAGATACTGTATATTGACTGTGTTTTACAGGAAATGTGTGGGTATATCGTACTATTGTTTGTTAAGATACTGTATATTGGCTGTGTTTTACAGGAAGTGTGTAGGTATATCATACTATCGTTTGTTAAGATACTGTATATTGGCTGTGTTTTACATAAACGTACCTATGTTAAAATACTGTATATTGGCTGTTTTACAGGAAGTGTGTAGGTATATCGTACCTATGTTAAGATACTGTATATTGACTGTGTTTTACAGGAAATGTGTGGGTATATCGTACCTATGTTAAGATACTGTATATTGACTGTGTTTTACAGGAAATGTGTAGGTATATCGTACCTATGTTAAGATACTGTATATTGACTGTGTTTTACAGGAAATGTGTGGGTATATCGTACCTATGTTAAGATACTGTATATTGGCTGTGTTTTACAGGAAATGTGTGGGTATATCGTACCTATGTTAAGATACTGTATATTGGCTGTGTTTTACAGGAAATGTGTGGGTATATCGTACCTATGTTAAGATACTGTATATTGACTGTGTTTTACAGGAAATGTGTGGGTATATCGTACCTATGTTAAGATACTGTATATTGGCTGTGTTTTACAGGAAATGTGTGGGTATATCGTACCTATGTTAAGATACTGTATATTGACTGTGTTTTACAGGAAATGTGTGGGTATATCGTACCTATGTTAAGATACTGTATATTGGCTGTGTTTTACAGGAAATGTGTGGGTATATCGTACCTATGTTAAGATACTGTATATTGACTGTGTTTTACAGGAAATGTGTGGGTATATCGTACCTATGTTAAGATACTGTATATTGACTGTGTTTTACAGGAAATGTGTGGGTATATCGTACCTATGTTAAGATACTGTATATTGACTGTGTTTTACAGGAAATGTGTGGGTATATCGTACTATTGTTTGTTAAGATACTGTATATTGGCTGTGTTTTACAGGAAATGTGTGGGTATATCGTACTATTGCTTGTTAAGATACTGTATATTGACTGTGTTTTACAGGAAATGTGTGGGTATATCGTACCTATGTTAAGATACTGTATATTGACTGTGTTTTACAGGAAATGTGTGGGTATATCGTACCTATGTTAAGATACTGTATATTGCTGTGTTTTACAGGAAATGTGTGGGTATATCATACCTATGTTAAGATACTGTATATTGGCTGTGTTTTACAGGAAATGTGTGGGTATATCGTACCTATGTTAAGATACTGTATATTGACTGTGTTTTACAGGAAATGTGTGGGTATATCGTACCTAAGTTAAGATACTGTATATTGACTGTGTTTTACAGGAAATGTGTGGGTATATCATACTATCGTTTGTTAAGATACTGTATATTGGCTGTGTTTTACAGGAAATGTGTGGGTATATCGTACCTATGTTAAGATACTGTATATTGGCTGTGTTTTACAGGAAATGTGTGGGTATATCGTACCTATGTTAAGATACTGTATATTGGCTGTGTTTTACAGGAAATGTGTGGGTATATCGTACCTATGTTAAGATACTGTATATTGGCTGTGTTTTACAGGAAATGTGTGGTGGGTATATCGTACCTATGTTAAGATACTGTATATTGACTGTGTTTTACAGGAAATGTGTGGGTATATCGTACCTATGTTAAGATACTGTATATTGACTGTGTTTTACAGGAAATGTGTGGGTATATCGTACCTATGTTAAGATACTGTATATTGACTGTGTTTTACAGGAAATGTGTGGGTATATCGTACTATCGTTTGTTAAGATACTGTATATTGGCTGTGTTTACAGGAAATGTGTGGGTATATCGTACCTATGTTAAGATACTGTATATTGGCTGTGTTTTACAGGAAATGTGTGGGTATATCGTACCTATGTTAAGATACTGTATATTGACTGTGTTTTACAGGAAATGTGTGGGTATATCGTACCTATGTTAAGATACTGTATATTGACTGTGTTTTACAGGAAATGTGTGGGTATATCGTACTATCGTTTGTTAAGATACTGTATATTGACTGTGTTTTACAGGAAATGTGTGGGTATATCGTACCTATGTTAAGATATATCATATTAGATCTGTATATTGGCTGTGTTTTACAGGAAATGTGTGGGTATATCGTACTATTGTTTGTTAAGATACTGTATATTGGCTGTGTTTTACAGGAAATGTGTGGGTATATCGTACTATTGTTTGTTAAGATACTGTATATTGGCTGTGTTTTACAGGAAATGTGTGGGTATATCGTACCTATGTTTTAGATACAGGAAATGTGTGGGTATATCGTACCTATGTTAAGATACTGTATTGTTTTACAGGAAATGTGTGGGTATATCGTACTATGTTAAGATACTGTATATTGACTGTGTTTTACAGGAAATGTGTGGGTATATCGTACTATGTTAAGATACTGTATATTGACTGTTTTTACAGGAAATGTGTGGGTATATCGTACCTATGTTAAGATACTGTATATTGGCTGTGTTTTACAGGAAATGTGTGGGTATATCGTACTATGTGTTTAAGATACTGTATATTGGCTGTGTTTTACAGGAAATGTGTGGGTATATCGTACCTATGTTAAGATACTGTATATTGACTGTGTTTTACAGGAAATGTGTGGGTATATCGTACCTATGTTAAGATACTGTATATTGGCTGTGTTTTACAGGAAATGTGTGGGTATATCGTAACTATGTGTTAAGATACTGTATATTGACTGTGTTTTACAGGAAATGTGTGGGTATATCGTACCTATGTTAAGATACTGTATATTGACTGTGTTTTACAGGAAATGTGTGGGTATATCGTACCTATGTTAAGATACTGTATATTGGCTGTGTTTTACAGGATACTGTGTGGGTATATTATGGCTGTGTGTTTTACAGGAAATGTGTGGGTATATCGTACCTATGTTAAGATACTGTATATTGGCTGTGTTTTACAGGAAATGTGTGGGTATATCGTACCTATGTTAAGATACTGTATATTGACTGTGTTTTACAGGAAATGTGTGGGTATATCGTACCTATGTTAAGATACTGTATATTGGCTGTGTTTTACAGGAAATGTGTGGGTATATCGTACCTATGTTAAGATACTGTATATTGACTGTGTTTTACAGGAAATGTGTGGGTATATCGTACTATCTTTGTTAAGATACTGTATATTGGCTGTGTTTTACAGGAAATGTGTGGGTATATCGTACCTATGTTAAGATACTGTATATTGGCTGTGTTTTACAGGAAATGTGTGGGTATATCGTACCTATGTTAAGATACTGTATATTGGCTGTGTTTTACAGGAAATGTGTGGGTATATCGTACCTATGTTAAGATACTGTATATTGGCTGTGTTTTACAGGAAATGTGTGGGTATATCGTACTATTGTTTGTTAAGATACTGTATATTGGCTGTGTTTTACAGGAAATGTGTGGGTATATCGTACCTATGTTAAGATACTGTATATTGGCTGTGTTTTACAGGAAATGTGTGGGTATATCGTACCTATGTTAAGATACTGTATATTGGCTGTGTTTTACAGGAAATGTGTGGGTATATCGTACCTATGTTAAGATACTGTATATTGACTGTGTTTTACAGGAAATGTGTGGGTATATCGTACCTATGTTAAGATACTGTATATTGGCTGTGTTTTACAGGAAATGTGTGGGTATATCGTACTATTGTTTGTTAAGATACTGTATATTGGCTGTGTTTTACAGGAAATGTGTGGGTATATCGTACTATTGTTTGTTAAGATACTGTATATTGGCTGTGTTTTACAGGAAATGTGTGGGTATATCGTACCTATTTGTTAAGATACTGTATATTGGCTGTGTTTTACAGGAAATGTGTGGGTATATCATACTCTTATTTGTTAAGATACTGTATATTGGCTGTGTTTTACAGGAAATGTGTGGGTATATTGTACTATCGTTTGTTAAGATACTGTATATTGGCTGTGTTTTACAGGAAATGTGTGGGTATATCATACTATCGTTTGTTAAGATACTGTATATTGGCTGTGTTTTACAGGAAATGTGTGGGTATATCGTACCTATGTTAAGATACTGTATATTGGCTGTGTTTTACAGGAAATGTGTGGGTATATCGTACCTATGTTAAGATACTGTATATTGACTGTGTTTACAGGAAATGTGTGGGTATATCGTACCTATGTTAAGATACTGTATATTGACTGTGTTTTACAGGAAATGTGTGGGTATATCGTACCTAAGTTAAGATACTGTATATTGACTGTGTTTACAGGAAATGTGTGGGTATATCATACTATCGTTTGATACTGTATATTGACTGTGTTTTACAGGAAATGTGTGGGTATATCGTACCTATGTTAAGATACTGTATATTGACTGTGTTTTACAGGAAATGTGTGGGTATATCGTACTATCGTTTGTTAAGATACTGTATATTGACTGTGTTTTACAGGAAATGTGTGGGTATATCGTACCTATGTTAAGATACTGTATATTGGCTGTGTTTTACAGGAAATGTGTGGGTATATCGTACCTATGTTAAGATACTGTATATTGACTGTGTTTTACAGGAAATGTGTGGGTATATCGTACCTATGTTAAGATACTGTATATTGACTGTGTTTTACAGGAAATGTGTGGGTATATCGTACCTATGTTAAGATACTGTATATTGCTGTGTTTTACAGGAAATGTGTGGGTATATCGTACCTATGTTAAGATACTGTATATTGACTGTGTTTTACAGGAAATGTGTGGGTATATCGTACCTATGTTAAGATACTGTATATTGACTGTGTTTTACAGGAAATGTGTGGGTATATCGTACCTATGTTAAGATACTGTATATTGCTGTGTTTTACAGGAAATGTGGTATGTGTGATGGTATATTTGCTGTGTTTTACAGGAAATGTGTGGTATATCGTACCTATGTTAAGATACTGTATATTGACTGTGTTTTACAGGAAATGTGTGGGTATATCGTACCTATGTTAAGATACTGTATATTGACTGTGTTTTACAGGAATGTGGGTATCATTGTTAAGATACTGTATATTGGCTGTACAGGAAATGTGTGGTATATCGTACCTATGTTAAGATACTGTATATTGGCTGTGTTTTACAGGAAATGTGTGGGTATATCGTACCTATGTTAAGATACTGTATATTGACTGTGTTTTACAGGAAATGTGTGGGTATATCGTACCTATGTTAAGATACTGTATATTGCTGTGTTTTACAGGAAATGTGTGGGTATATCGTACCTATGTTAAGATACTGTATATTGACTGTGTTTATACAGGAAATGTGTGGGTATAATCGTACCTATGTTTTAAGATACTGTATATTGACTGTGTTTTACAGGAAATGTGTGGGTATATCGTACTATATTGTTAAGATACTGTATATTGACTGTGTTTTACAGGAAATGTGTGGGTATATCGTACCTATGTTAAGATACTGTATATTGACTGTGTTTTACAGGAAATGTGTAGGTATATCGTACCTATGTTAAGATACTGTATATTGACTGTGTTTTACAGGAAATGTGTGGGTATATCGTACCTATGTTAAGATACTGTATATTGGCTGTGTTTTACAGGAAATGTGTGGGTATATCGTACCTATGTTAAGATACTGTATATTGACTGTGTTTTACAGGAAATGTGTGGGTATATCGTACCTATGTTAAGATACTGTATATTGGCTGTGTTTTACAGGAAATGTGTGGGTATATCGTACCTATGTTAAGATACTGTATATTGACTGTGTTTTACAGGAAATGTGTGGGTATATCCTACCTATGTTAAGATACTGTATATTGGCTGTGTTTTACAGGAAATGTGTGGGTATATCGTACCTATGTTAAGATACTGTATATTGACTGTGTTTTACAGGAAATGTGTGGGTATATCGTACCTATGTTAAGATACTGTATATTGGCTGTGTTTTACAGGAAATGTGTGGGTATATCGTACCTATGTTAAGATACTGTATATTGGCTGTGTTTTACAGGAAATGTGTTGGTATATCATACCTATGTTAAGATACTGTATATTGGCTGTGTTTTACAGGAAATGTGTGGGTATATCGTACCTATGTTAAGATACTGTATATTGACTGTGTTTTACAGGAAATGTGTGGGTATATCGTACCTATGTTAAGATACTGTATATTGACTGTGTTTTACAGGAAATGTGTGGGTATATCTTACCTATGTTTAGATACTGTATATTGGCTGTGTTTTACAGGAAATGTGTAGGTATATCGTACCTATGTTAAGATACTGTATATTGACTGTGTTTTACAGGAAATGTGTGGGTATATCGTACCTATGTTAAGATACTGTATATTGGCTGTGTTTTACAGGAAATGTGTAGGTATATCGTACCTATGTTAAGATACTGTATATTGACTGTGTTTTACAGGAAATGTGTGGGTATATCGTACCTATGTTAAGATACTGTATATTGGCTGTGTTTTACAGGAAATGTGTGGGTATATCGTACCTATGTTAAGATACTGTATATTGACTGTGTTTACAGGAAATGTGTGGGTATATCGTACCTATGTTAAGATACTGTATATTGACTGTGTTTTACAGGAAATGTGTGGGTATATCGTACCTATGTTAAGATACTGTATATTGACTGTGTTTTACAGGAAATGTGTTGGTATATATCATACCTATGTTAAGATACGGTATATTGGCTGTGTTTTACAGGAAATGTGTGGGTATATCGTACCTATGTTAAGATACTGTATATTGACTGTGTTTTACAGGAAATGTGTGGGTATATCGTACCTATGTTAAGATACTGTATATTGGCTGTGTTTTACAGGAAATGTGTGGGTATATCTTACCTATGTTTAGATACTGTATATTGGCTGTGTTTTACAGGAAATGTGTAGGTATATCGTACCTATGTTAAGATACTGTATATTGACTGTGTTTACAGGAAATGTGTGGGTAAATCGTACCTATGTTAAGATACTGTATATTGACTGTGTTTTACAGGAAATGTGTTGGTATATATCATACCTATGTTAAGATACTGTATATTGGCTGTGTTTACAGGAAATGTGTGGGTATATCGTACCTATGTTAAGATACTGTTTATTGACTGTGTTTACAGGAAATGTGTGGGTATATCGTACCTATGGTAACTTCACCACGGTATCTGGCTCTCCGTTGTACTGTCA